>NW_024376534.1:0-46513 GCF_016808335.1 Panicum virgatum
ATGGATTGAACTGGTGCAATTAATGCACCAGTTCGTGCCATGAAATCGCATCGGAATTTTTTCACAACGAACGCACCCGATCCAACCCATTGAACCCTAAACTCATGTATTTGGTGCGTTTCATAGTGTCTGGGTGCATTTTGGATTGTTTCGTTACTGCACGAAGCTAGTTGCAAAACGGTTGAACAGGTGCATTAGTGCAAAAGTTTGTGCCACAAAGTCGCATCAGAATTTTTTGCAACGAATGCACCCGATCCCCCCATTGGACCTTAAACTCATGGAGTGGTGGCGTTTCGTAGTGTTTGGGTGCCATTTAGGATTGTTTCGTTCACAACAACAAGCACGAAGCTCGGTGTAAAATGGGCTGGAACTGGTGTGCAATTAATGCAAAGTTCGTGCCATGAAGTCGCATCGGAATTTTTCGCAACGAACGCACCCGATCCACCCATTGCACCCTAACTCATGTTTTGGTGCGTCTCGTAGTTTTTGGGTGCAATTGGCAATGTTTCATTAACAACACGACCCTCGGTGCAAACGGGTTGACTGGTGCTGTTAATGCCACAGATTGTGCCATGACAATCGCACTCGGAATTTTTCGCAACAAACGCACCCGATCACACCCCATTGGACCCTAAACTCATGTTTGGAGCGTCTCGTAGTGTTTGAATGCATTTTGGATTGTTTCGTTACTGCACGAAGCCTTGGTGCAAAGCAGGCTGAACTGGTGCAATTAATGCAAAAGTTCGTGCCACGAAGTCGCATCAGTTTTTTCGCAACGAACGCACCCGATCCACCCTATTGGACCCTAAACTCATGTATTGGTGCGTTTCGTAGAGTTGGGTGCATTTTGGATTGTTTCGTTGTTGCACGAAGCTCGGTGCAAAACGGACTGAACTGGTGTAATTAATGCAAAAGTTCGCGCCATGAAATCCCAACGGAATTTTTCGCAACCAACGCAAGCCGCTCCAACCCCATTGAACCCTAAACTCATTATTGTTGTGTTTCGTAGTGTTTGGGTGCATTTAGGATTGTTTCGTTACTGCACTAAGCTCGGTGGCAAAACGGGGTCGAACTGGTGCATTAGTGCAAAAAGTTCGTGCCACAAAGGTCGCATCAGAATTTTTTTTGCAACGAATGCACCCGATCCACCCCATTGGGACCATAAACTCATGTTTTGGTGCGTCTCGTAGTGTTTGGGTGCATTTGGCAATGTTTCATTACTACACAAAACTCGGTGCAAAAACGGGGTTGAACTGGTGCAGTTAATGCACAAGTTTGTGCCATGAAGTTGTTTTGGAAATTTTACGCAAGAATGTACCCGATCCACCCCATTGGACCCTAAACTCATGTATTGCTGCATTTCATAGTGTTTTGCGTGCATTTTGATTGTTTTGCTACTGGCACGAAGCTTGGTGCAAAACAGGCTGAACTGGTGCAATTAATGCAAAAAGTTCGTGCCGCGAAGTCGCATTGGTATTTTTTGCAATGAAACACACCCGATTCGACCCCATTGGACCCTAAACTCATGTTTTGGTGCGTCTCATAGTATTTGGGTGCATTTGGCAATGTTTCGTTACTACAGGAAACTCTTACTACAGGAAACTCGGTACAAAATGGGTTGAACTGCTGCAAATAATGCAGAAGTTCGTGCCATGAAGTCGCATCCGAATTTTTCGCAACGAACACACCCAATCCACCCCATTGGACCCTAAACTCATGTTTTGGTGCTTCTCGTGGTGTTTGAGTATATTTGGCAATATTTCGTTACTACACGAAACTCGGTGCAAAATGGATTGAACTGGTGCAATTAATGCACCAGTTCGTGCCATGAAATCGCATCGGAATTTTTTCACAACGAACGCACCCGATCCAACCCCATTGAACCCTAAACTCATGTATTTGGTGCGTTTCATAGTGTCTGGGTGCATTTTGGATTGTTTCATTACTGCACGAAGCTAGTTGCAAAACGGGTTGAACAGGTGCAATTAGTGCAAAAGTTCGTGCCACAAAGTCGCATCAGAATTTTTGCAACGAATGCACCCGATCCACCCCATTGGACCTTAAACTCATGTATTGGTGCGTTTCGTAGTGTTTGGGTGCATTTAGGATTGTTTCGTTACAGCACGAAGCTCGGTGTAAAATGGGCTGAACTGGTGCAATTAATGCAAAAGTTCGTGCCATGAAGTCGCATCGGAATTTTTCGCAACGAACGCACCCGATCCACCCCATTGCACCCTAAACTCATGTTTTGGTGCGTCTCGTAGTTTTTGGGTGCAATTGGCAATGTTTCATTACAACACGACCCTCGGTGCAAAACGGGTTGAACTGGTGCTGTTAATGCACAAGATTGTGCCATGAAATCGCATCGGAATTTTTCGCAACAAACGCACCCGATCCACCCCATTGGACCCTAAACTCATGTTTTGGAGCGTCTCGTAGTGTTTGAATGCATTTTGGATTGTTTCGTTACTGCACGAAGCCTTGGTGCAAAGCAGGCTGAACTGGTGCAATTAATGCAAAAGTTCGTGCCACGAAGTCGCATCAGTTTTTTTCGCAACGAACGCACCCGATCCACCCTATTGGACCCTAAACTCATGTATTGGTGCGTTTCGTAGAGTTTGGGTGCATTTTGGATTGTTTCGTTGTTGCACGAAGCTCGGTGCAAAACGGACTGAACTGGTGTAATTAATGCAAAAGTTCGCGCCATGAAATCCCAACGGAATTTTTCGCAACCAACGCAGCCGCTCCACCCCATTGAACCCTAAACTCATGTATTTGTTGTGTTTCGTAGTGTTTGGGTGCATTTAGGATTGTTTCGTTACTGCACGAAGCTCGGTGCAAAACGGGTCGAACTGGTGCAATTAGTGCAAAAGTTCGTGCCACAAAGTCGCATCAGAATTTTTTGCAACGAATGCACCCGATCCACCCCATTGGACCATAAACTCATGTTTTGGTGCGTCTCGTAGTGTTTGGGTGCATTTGGCAATGTTTCATTACTACAACAAAACTCGGTGCAAAACGGGTTGAACTGGTGCAGTTAATGCACAAGTTTGTGCCATGAAGTTGTTTTGGAAATTTTCGCAAGAAATGTACCCGATCCACCCCATTGGACCCTAAACTCATGTATTGCTGCATTTCATAGTGTTTGGGTGCATTTTGGATTGTTTTGCTACTGCACGAAGCTTGGTGCAAAACAGGCTGAACTGGTGCAATTAATGCAAAAGTTCGTGCCGCGAAGTCGCATTGGTATTTTTTGCAATGAACACACCCGATCGACCCCATTGGACCCTAAACTCATGTTTTGGTGCGTCTCATAGTATTTGGGTGCATTTGGCAATGTTTCGTTAGTACAGGAAACTCTTACTACAGGAAACTCGGTACAAAATGGGTTGAACTGCTGCAAATAATGCAGAAGTTCGTGCCATGAAGTCGCATCCGAATTTTTCGCAACGAACACACCCAATCCACCCCATTGGACCCTAAACTCATGTTTTGGTGCTTCTCGTGGTGTTTGAGTATATTTGGCAATATTTCGTTACTACACGAAACTCGGTGCAAAATGGATTGAACTGGTGCAATTAATGCACCAGTTCGTGCCATGAAATCGCATCGGAATTTTTTCACAACGAACGCACCCGATCCACCCCATTGAACCCTAAACTCATGTATTTGGTGCGTTTCATAGTGTCTGGGTGCATTTTGGATTGTTTCATTACTGCACGAAGCTAGTTGCAAAACGGGTTGAACAGGTGCAATTAGTGCAAAAGTTCGTGCCACAAAGTCGCATCAGAATTTTTTGCAACGAATGCACCCGATCCACCCCATTGGACCTTAAACTCATGTATTGGTGCGTTTCGTAGTGTTTGGGTGCATTTAGGATTGTTTCGTTACAGCACGAAGCTCGGTGTAAAATGGGCTGAACTGGTGCAATTAATGCAAAAGTTCGTGCCATGAAGTCGCATCGGAATTTTTCGCAACGAACGCACCCGATCCACCCCATTGCACCCTAAACTCATGTTTTGGTGCGTCTCGTAGTTTTTGGGTGCAATTGGCAATGTTTCATTACAACACGACCCTCGGTGCAAAACGGGTTGAACTGGTGCTGTTAATGCACAAGATTGTGCCATGAAATCGCATCGGAATTTTTCGCAACAAACGCACCCGATCCACCCCATTGGACCCTAAACTCATGTTTTGGAGCGTCTCGTAGTGTTTGAATGCATTTTGGATTGTTTCGTTACTGCACGAAGCTTGGTGCAAAACAGGCTGAACTGGTGCAATTAATGCAAAAGTTCGTGCCACGAAGTCGCATCAGTTTTTTTCGCAACGAACGCACCCGATCCACCCTATTGGACCCTAAACTCATGTATTGGTGCGTTTCGTAGAGTTTGGGTGCATTTTGGATTGTTTCGTTGTTGCACGAAGCTCGGTGCAAAACGGACTGAACTGGTGTAATTAATGCAAAAGTTCGCGCCATGAAATCCCAACGGAATTTTTCGCAACCAACGCAGCCGCTCCACCCCATTGAACCCTAAACTCATGTATTTGTTGTGTTTCGTAGTGTTTGGGTGCATTTAGGATTGTTTCGTTACTGCACGAAGCTCGGTGCAAAACGGGTCGAACTGGTGCAATTAGTGCAAAAGTTCGTGCCACAAAGTCGCATCAGAATTTTTTGCAACGAATGCACCCGATCCACCCCATTGGACCATAAACTCATGTTTTGGTGCGTCTCGTAGTGTTTGGGTGCATTTGGCAATGTTTCATTACTACACAAAACTCGGTGCAAAACGGGTTGAACTGGTGCAGTTAATGCACAAGTTTGTGCCATGAAGTTGTTTTGGAAATTTTCGCAAGAAATGTACCCGATCCACCCCAGTTGGACCCTAAACTCATGTATTGCTGCATTTCATAGTGTTTGGGTGCATTTTGGATTGTTTTGCTACTGCACGAAGCTTGGTGCAAAACAGGCTGAACTGGTGCAATTAATGCAAAAGTTCGTGCCGCGAAGTCGCATTGGTATTTTTTGCAATGAACACACCCTATCGACCCCATTGGACCCTAAACTCATGTTTTGGTGCGTCTCATAGTATTTGGGTGCATTTGGCAATGTTTCGTTAGTACAGGAAACTCTTACTACAGGAAACTCGGTACAAAATGGGTTGAACTGCTGCAAATAATGCAGAAGTTCGTGCCATGAAGTCGCATCCGAATTTTTCGCAACGAACACACCCAATCCACCCCATTGGACCCTAAACTCATGTTTTGGTGCTTCTCGTGGTGTTTGAGTATATTTGGCAATATTTCGTTACTACACGAAACTCGGTGCAAAATGGATTGAACTGGTGCAATTAATGCACCAGTTCGTGCCATGAAATCGCATCGGAATTTTTTCACAACGAACGCACCCGATCCACCCCATTGAACCCTAAACTCATGTATTTGGTGCGTTTCATAGTGTCTGGGTGCATTTTGGATTGTTTCATTACTGCACGAAGCTAGTTGCAAAACGGGTTGAACAGGTGCAATTAGTGCAAAAGTTCGTGCCACAAAGTCGCATCAGAATTTTTTGCAACGAATGCACCCGATCCACCCCATTGGACCTTAAACTCATGTATTGGTGCGTTTCGTAGTGTTTGGGTGCATTTAGGATTGTTTCGTTACAGCACGAAGCTCGGTGTAAAATGGGCTGAACTGGTGCAATTAATGCAAAAGTTCGTGCCATGAAGTCGCATCGGAATTTTTCGCAACGAACGCACCCGATCCACCCCATTGCACCCTAAACTCATGTTTTGGTGCGTCTCGTAGTTTTTGGGTGCAATTGGCAATGTTTCATTACAACACGACCCTCGGTGCAAAACGGGTTGAACTGGTGCTGTTAATGCACAAGATTGTGCCATGAAATCGCATCGGAATTTTTCGCAACAAACGCACCCGATCCACCCCATTGGACCCTAAACTCATGTTTTGGAGCGTCTCGTAGTGTTTGAATGCATTTTGGATTGTTTCGTTACTGCACGAAGCTTGGTGCAAAACAGGCTGAACTGGTGCAATTAATGCAAAAGTTCGTGCCACGAAGTCGCATCAGTTTTTTTCGCAACGAACGCACCCGATCCACCCTATTGGACCCTAAACTCATGTATTGGTGCGTTTCGTAGAGTTTGGGTGCATTTTGGATTGTTTCGTTGTTGCACGAAGCTCGGTGCAAAACGGACTGAACTGGTGTAATTAATGCAAAAGTTCGCGCCATGAAATCCCAACGGAATTTTTCGCAACCAACGCAGCCGCTCCACCCCATTGAACCCTAAACTCATGTATTTGTTGTGTTTCGTAGTGTTTGGGTGCATTTAGGATTGTTTCGTTACTGCACGAAGCTCGGTGCAAAACGGGTCGAACTGGTGCAATTAGTGCAAAAGTTCGTGCCACAAAGTCGCATCAGAATTTTTTGCAACGAATGCACCCGATCCACCCCATTGGACCATAAACTCATGTTTTGGTGCGTCTCGTAGTGTTTGGGTGCATTTGGCAATGTTTCATTACTACACAAAACTCGGTGCAAAACGGGTTGAACTGGTGCAGTTAATGCACAAGTTTGTGCCATGAAGTTGTTTTGGAAATTTTCGCAAGAAATGTACCCGATCCACCCCATTGGACCCTAAACTCATGTATTGCTGCATTTCATAGTGTTTGGGTGCATTTTGGATTGTTTTGCTACTGCACGAAGCTTGGTGCAAAACAGGCTGAACTGGTGCAATTAATGCAAAAGTTCGTGCCGCGAAGTCGCATTGGTATTTTTTGCAATGAACACACCCGATCGACCCCATTGGACCCTAAACTCATGTTTTGGTGCGTCTCATAGTATTTGGGTGCATTTGGCAATGTTTCGTTACTACAGGAAACTCTTACTACAGGAAACTCGGTACAAAATGGGTTGAACTGCTGCAAATAATGCAGAAGTTCGTGCCATGAAGTCGCATCCGAATTTTTCGCAACGAACACACCCAATCCACCCCATTGGACCCTAAACTCATGTTTTGGTGCTTCTCGTGGTGTTTGAGTATATTTGGCAATATTTCGTTACTACACGAAACTCGGTGCGAAATGGATTGAACTGGTGCAATTAATGCACCAGTTCGTGCCATGAAATCGCATCGGAATTTTTTCACAACGAACGCACCCGATCCAACCCATTGAACCCTAAACTCATGTATTTGGTGCGTTTCATAGTGTCTGGGTGCATTTTGGATTGTTTCATTACTGCACGAAGCTAGTTGCAAAACGGGTTGAACAGGTGCAATTAGTGCAAAAGTTCGTGCCACAAAGTCGCATCAGAATTTTTTGCAACGAATGCACCCGATCCACCCCATTGGACCTTAAACTCATGTATTGGTGCGTTTCGTAGTGTTTGGGTGCATTTAGGATTGTTTCGTTACAGCACGAAGCTCGGTGTAAAATGGGCTGAACTGGTGCAATTAATGCAAAAGTTCGTGCCATGAAGTCGCATCGGAATTTTTCGCAACGAACGCACCCGATCCACCCCATTGCACCCTAAACTCATGTTTTGGTGCGTCTCGTAGTTTTTGGGTGCAATTGGCAATGTTTCATTACAACACGACCCTCGGTGCAAAACGGGTTGAACTGGTGCTGTTAATGCACAAGATTGTGCCATGAAATCGCATCGGAATTTTTCGCAACAAACGCACCCGATCCACCCCATTGGACCCTAAACTCATGTTTTGGAGCGTCTCGTAGTGTTTGAATGCATTTTGGATTGTTTCGTTACTGCACGAAGCTTGGTGCAAAACAGGCTGAACTGGTGCAATTAATGCAAAAGTTCGTGCCACGAAGTCGCATCAGTTTTTTTCGCAACGAACGCACCCGATCCACCCTATTGGACCCTAAACTCATGTATTGGTGCGTTTCGTAGAGTTTGGGTGCATTTTGGATTGTTTCGTTGTTGCACGAAGCTCGGTGCAAAACGGACTGAACTGGTGTAATTAATGCAAAAGTTCGCGCCATGAAATCCCAACGGAATTTTTCGCAACCAACGCAGCCGCTCCACCCCATTGAACCCTAAACTCATGTATTTGTTGTGTTTCGTAGTGTTTGGGTGCATTTAGGATTGTTTCGTTACTGCACGAAGCTCGGTGCAAAACGGGTCGAACTGGTGCAATTAGTGCAAAAGTTCGTGCCACAAAGTCGCATCAGAATTTTTTGCAACGAATGCACCCGATCCACCCCATTGGACCATAAACTCATGTTTTGGTGCGTCTCGTAGTGTTTGGGTGCATTTGGCAATGTTTCATTACTACACAAAACTCGGTGCAAAACGGGTTGAACTGGTGCAGTTAATGCACAAGTTTGTGCCATGAAGTTGTTTTGGAAATTTTCGCAAGAAATGTACCCGATCCACCCCATTGGACCCTAAACTCATGTATTGCTGCATTTCATAGTGTTTGGGTGCATTTTGGATTGTTTTGCTACTGCACGAAGCTTGGTGCAAAACAGGCTGAACTGGTGCAATTAATGCAAAAGTTCGTGCCGCGAAGTCGCATTGGTATTTTTTGCAATGAACACACCCGATCGACCCCATTGGACCCTAAACTCATGTTTTGGTGCGTCTCATAGTATTTGGGTGCATTTGGCAATGTTTCGTTACTACAGGAAACTCTTACTACAGGAAACTCGGTACAAAATGGGTTGAACTGCTGCAAATAATGCAGAAGTTCGTGCCATGAAGTCGCATCCGAATTTTTCGCAACGAACACACCCAATCCACCCCATTGGACCCTAAACTCATGTTTTGGTGCTTCTCGTGGTGTTTGAGTATATTTGGCAATATTTCGTTACTACACGAAACTCGGTGCGAAATGGATTGAACTGGTGCAATTAATGCACCAGTTCGTGCCATGAAATCGCATCGGAATTTTTTCACAACGAACGCACCCGATCCAACCCATTGAACCCTAAACTCATGTATTTGGTGCGTTTCATAGTGTCTGGGTGCATTTTGGATTGTTTCAGTTACTGCACGAAGCTAGTTGCAAAACGGGTTGAACAGGTGCAATTAGTGCAAAAGTTCGTGCCACAAAGTCGCATCAGAATTTTTTGCAACGAATGCACCCGATCCACCCCATTGGACCTTAAACTCATGTATTGGTGCGTTTCGTAGTGTTTGGGTGCATTTAGGATTGTTTCGTTACAGCACGAAGCTCGGTGTAAAATGGGCTGAACTGGTGCAATTAATGCAAAAGTTCGTGCCATGAAGTCGCATCGGAATTTTTCGCAACGAACGCACCCGATCCACCCCATTGCACCCTAAACTCATGTTTTGGTGCGTCTCGTAGTTTTTGGGTGCAATTGGCAATGTTTCATTACAACACGACCCTCGGTGCAAAACGGGTTGAACTGGTGCTGTTAATGCACAAGATTGTGCCATGAAATCGCATCGGAATTTTTCGCAACAAACGCACCCGATCCACCCCATTGGACCCTAAACTCATGTTTTGGAGCGTCTCGTAGTGTTTGAATGCATTTTGGATTGTTTCGTTACTGCACGAAGCCTGGTGCAAAAGCAGGCTGAACTGGTGCAATTAATGCAAAAGTTCGTGCCACGAAGTCGCATCAGTTTTTTTCGCAACGAACGCACCCGATCCACCCTATTGGACCCTAAACTCATGTATTGGTGCGTTTCGTAGAGTTTGGGTGCATTTTGGATTGTTTCGTTGTTGCACGAAGCTCGGTGCAAAACGGACTGAACTGGTGTAATTAATGCAAAAGTTCGCGCCATGAAATCCCAACGGAATTTTTCGCAACCAACGCAGCCGCTCCACCCCATTGAACCCTAAACTCATGTATTTGTTGTGTTTCGTAGTGTTTGGGTGCATTTATGATTGTTTCGTTACTGCACGAAGCTCGGTGCAAAACGGGTCGAACTGGTGCAATTAGTGCAAAAGTTCGTGCCACAAAGTCGCATCAGAATTTTTTGCAACGAATGCACCCGATCCACCCCATTGGACCATAAACTCATGTTTTGGTGCGTCTCGTAGTGTTTGGGTGCATTTGGCAATGTTTCATTACTACACAAAACTCGGTGCAAAACGGGTTGAACTGGTGCAGTTAATGCACAAGTTTGTGCCATGAAGTTGTTTTGGAAATTTTCGCAAGAAATGTACCCGATCCACCCCATTGGACCCTAAACTCATGTATTGCTGCATTTCATAGTGTTTGGGTGCATTTTGGATTGTTTTGCTACTGCACGAAGCTTGGTGCAAAACAGGCTGAACTGGTGCAATTAATGCAAAAGTTCGTGCCGCGAAGTCGCATTGGTATTTTTTGCAATGAACACACCCGATCGACCCCATTGGACCCTAAACTCATGTTTTGGTGCGTCTCATAGTATTTGGGTGCATTTGGCAATGTTTCGTTACTACAGGAAACTCTTACTACAGGAAACTCGGTACAAAATGGGTTGAACTGCTGCAAATAATGCAGAAGTTCGTGCCATGAAGTCGCATCCGAATTTTTCGCAACGAACACACCCAATCCACCCCATTGGACCCTAAACTCATGTTTTGGTGCTTCTCGTGGTGTTTGAGTATATTTGGCAATATTTTGTTACTACACGAAACTCGGTGCGAAATGGATTGAACTGGTGCAATTAATGCACCAGTTCGTGCCATGAAATCGCATCGGAATTTTTTTCACAACGAACGCACCCGATCCAACCCATTGAACCCTAAACTCATGTATTTGGTGCGTTTCATAGTGTCTGGGTGCATTTTGGATTGTTTCGTTACTGCACGAAGCTAGTTGCAAAACGGGTTGAACAGGTGCAATTAGTGCAAAAGTTCGTGCCACAAAGTCGCATCAGAATGTTTTGCAACGAATGCACCCGATCCACCCCATTGGACCTTAAACTCATGTATTGGTGCGTTTCGTAGTGTTTGGGTGCATTTAGGATTGTTTCGTTAGAGCACGAAGCTCGGTGTAAAATGGGCTGAACTGGTGCAATTAATGCAAAAGTTCGTGCCATGAAGTCGCATCGGAATTTTTCGCAACGAACGCACCCGATCCACCCCATTGCACCCTAAACTCATGTTTTGGTGCGTCTCGTAGTTTTTGGGTGCAATTGGCAATGTTTCATTACAACACGACCCTCGGTGCAAAACGGGTTGAACTGGTGCTGTTAATGCACAAGATTGTGCCATGAAATCGCATCGGAATTTTTCGCAACAAACGCACCCGATCCACCCCATTGGACCCTAAACTCATGTTTTGGAGCGTCTCGTAGTGTTTGAATGCATTTTGGATTGTTTTCGTTACTGCACGAAGCCTGGTGCAAAGCAGGCTGAACTGGTGCAATTAATGCAAAAGTTCGTGCCACGAAGTCGCATCAGTTTTTTTCGCAACGAACGCACCCGATCCACCCTATTGGACCCTAAACTCATGTATTGGTGCGTTTCGTAGAGTTTGGGTGCATTTTGGATTGTTTCGTTGTTGCACGAAGCTCGGTGCAAAACGGACTGAACTGGTGTAATTAATGCAAAAGTTCGCGCCATGAAATCCCAACGGAATTTTTCGCAACCAACGCAGCCGCTCCACCCCATTGAACCCTAAACTCATGCATTTGTTGTCTTTCGTAGTGTTTGGGTGCATTTATGATTGTTTCGTTACTGCACTGAAGCTCGGTGCAAAACGGGTCGAACTGGTGCAATTAGTGCAAAAGTTCGTGCCACAAAGTCGCATCAGAATTTTTTGCAACGAATGCACCCGATCCACCCCATTGGACCATAAACTCATGTTTTGGTGCGTCTCGTAGTGTTTGGGTGCATTTGGCAATGTTTCATTACTACACAAAACTCGGTGCAAAACGGGTTGAACTGGTGCAGTTAATGCACAAGTTTGTGCCATGAAGTTGTTTTGGAAATTTTCGCAAGAAATGTACCCGATCCACCCCATTGGACCCTAAACTCATGTATTGCTGCATTTCATAGTGTTTGGGTGCATTTTGGATTGTTTTGCTACTGCACGAAGCTTGGTGCAAAACAGGCTGAACTGGTGCAATTAATGCAAAGTTCGTGCCGCGAAGTCGCATTGGTATTTTTTGCAATGAACACACCCGATCGACCCCATTGGACCCTAAACTCATGTTTTGGTGCGTCTCATAGTATTTGGGTGCATTTGGCAATGTTTCGTTACTACAGGAAACTCTTACTACAGGAAACTCGGTACAAAATGGGTTGAACTGCTGCAAATAATGCAGAAGTTCGTGCCATGAAGTCGCATCCGAATTTTTCGCAACGAACACACCCAATCCACCCCATTGGACCCTAAACTCATGTTTTGGTGCTTCTCATGGTGTTTGAGTATATTTGGCAATATTTCGTTACTACACGAAACTCGGTGCGAAATGGATTGAACTGGTGCAATTAATGCACCAGTTCGTGCCATGAAATCGCATCGGAATTTTTTCACAACGAACGCACCCGATCCAACCCATTGAACCCTAAACTCATGTATTTGGTGCGTTTCATAGTGTCTGGGTGCATTTTGGATTGTTTCGTTACTGCACGAAGCTAGTTGCAAAACGGGTTGAACAGGTGCAATTAGTGCAAAAGTTCGTGCCACAAAGTCGCATCAGAATTTTTTGCAACGAATGCACCCGATCCACCCCATTGGACCTTAAACTCATGTATTGGTGCGTTTCGTAGTGTTTGGGTGCATTTAGGATTGTTTCGTTACAGCACGAAGCTCGGTGTAAAATGGGCTGAACTGGTGCAATTAATGCAAAAGTTCGTGCCATGAAGTCGCATCGGAATTTTTCGCAACGAACGCACCCGATCCACCCCATTGCACCCTAAACTCATGTTTTGGTGCGTCTCGTAGTTTTTGGGTGCAATTGGCAATGTTTCATTACAACACGACCCTCGGTGCAAAACGGGTTGAACTGGTGCTGTTAATGCACAAGATTGTGCCATGAAATCGCATCGGAATTTTTCGCAACAAACGCACCCGATCCACCCCATTGGACCCTAAACTCATGTTTTGGAGCGTCTCGTAGTGTTTGAATGCATTTTGGATTGTTTCGTTACTGCACGAAGCCTGGTGCAAAGCAGGCTGAACTGGTGCAATTAATGCAAAAGTTCGTGCCACGAAGTCGCATCAGTTTTTTTCGCAACGAACGCACCCGATCCACCCTATTGGACCCTAAACTCATGTATTGGTGCGTTTCGTAGAGTTTGGGTGCATTTTGGATTGTTTCGTTGTTGCACGAAGCTCGGTGCAAAACGGACTGAACTGGTGTAATTAATGCAAAAGTTCGCGCCATGAAATCCCAACGGAATTTTTCGCAACCAACGCAGCCGCTCCACCCCATTGAACCCTAAACTCATGTATTTGTTGTGTTTCGTAGTGTTTGGGTGCATTTATGATTGTTTCGTTACTGCACGAAGCTCGGTGCAAAACGGGTCGAACTGGTGCAATTAGTGCAAAAGTTCGTGCCACAAAGTCGCATCAGAATTTTTTGCAACGAATGCACCCGATCCACCCCATTGGACCATAAACTCATGTTTTGGTGCGTCTCGTAGTGTTTGGGTGCATTTGGCAATGTTTCATTACTACACAAAACTCGGTGCAAAACGGGTTGAACTGGTGCAGTTAATGCACAAGTTTGTGCCATGAAGTTGTTTTGGAAATTTTCGCAAGAAATGTACCCGATCCACCCCATTGGACCCTAAACTCATGTATTGCTGCATTTCATAGTGTTTGGGTGCATTTTGGATTGTTTTGCTACTGCACGAAGCTTGGTGCAAAACAGGCTGAACTGGTGCAATTAATGCAAAAGTTCGTGCCGCGAAGTCGCATTGGTATTTTTTGCAATGAACACACCCGATCGACCCCATTGGACCCTAAACTCATGTTTTGGTGCGTCTCATAGTATTTGGGTGCATTTGGCAATGTTTCGTTACTACAGGAAACTCTTACTACAGGAAACTCGGTACAAAATGGGTTGAACTGCTGCAAATAATGCAGAAGTTCGTGCCATGAAGTCGCATCCGAATTTTTCGCAACGAACACACCCAATCCACCCCATTGGACCCTAAACTCATGTTTTGGTGCTTCTCGTGGTGTTTGAGTATATTTGGCAATATTTCGTTACTACACGAAACTCGGTGCGAAATGGATTGAACTGGTGCAATTAATGCACCAGTTCGTGCCATGAAATCGCATCGGAATTTTTTCACAACGAACGCACCCGATCCAACCCATTGAACCCTAAACTCATGTATTTGGTGCGTTTCATAGTGTCTGGGTGCATTTTGGATTGTTTCGTTACTGCACGAAGCTAGTTGCAAAACGGGTTGAACAGGTGCAATTAGTGCAAAAGTTCGTGCCACAAAGTCGCATCAGAATTTTTTGCAACGAATGCACCCGATCCACCCCATTGGACCTTAAACTCATGTATTGGTGCGTTTCGTAGTGTTTGGGTGCATTTAGGATTGTTTCGTTACAGCACGAAGCTCGGTGTAAAATGGGCTGAACTGGTGCAATTAATGCAAAAGTTCGTGCCATGAAGTCGCATCGGAATTTTTCGCAACGAACGCACCCGATCCACCCCATTGCACCCTAAACTCATGTTTTGGTGCGTCTCGTAGTTTTTGGGTGCAATTGGCAATGTTTCATTACAACACGACCCTCGGTGCAAAACGGGTTGAACTGGTGCTGTTAATGCACAAGATTGTGCCATGAAATCGCATCGGAATTTTTCGCAACAAACGCACCCGATCCACCCCATTGGACCCTAAACTCATGTTTTGGAGCGTCTCGTAGTGTTTGAATGCATTTTGGATTGTTTCGTTACTGCACGAAGCCTGGTGCAAAGCAGGCTGAACTGGTGCAATTAATGCAAAAGTTCGTGCCACGAAGTCGCATCAGTTTTTTTTCGCAACGAACGCACCCGATCCACCCTATTGGACCCTAAACTCATGTATTGGTGCGTTTCGTAGAGTTTGGGTGCATTTTGGATTGTTTCGTTGTTGCACGAAGCTCGGTGCAAAACGGACTGAACTGGTGTAATTAATGCAAAAGTTCGCGCCATGAAATCCCAACGGAATTTTTCGCAACCAACGCAGCCGCTCCACCCCATTGAACCCTAAACTCATGTATTTGTTGTGTTTCGTAGTGTTTGGGTGCATTTATGATTGTTTCGTTACTGCACGAAGCTCGGTGCAAAACGGGTCGAACTGGTGCAATTAGTGCAAAAGTTCGTGCCACAAAGTCGCATCAGAATTTTTTGCAACGAATGCACCCGATCCACCCCATTGGACCATAAACTCATGTTTTGGTGCGTCTCGTAGTGTTTGGGTGCATTTGGCAATGTTTCATTACTACACAAAACTCGGTGCAAAACGGGTTGAACTGGTGCAGTTAATGCACAAGTTTGTGCCATGAAGTTGTTTTGGAAATTTTCGCAAGAAATGTACCCGATCCACCCCATTGGACCCTAAACTCATGTATTGCTGCATTTCATAGTGTTTGGGTGCATTTTGGATTGTTTTGCTACTGCACGAAGCTTGGTGCAAAACAGGCTGAACTGGTGCAATTAATGCAAAAGTTCGTGCCGCGAAGTCGCATTGGTATTTTTTGCAATGAACACACCCGATCGACCCCATTGGACCCTAAACTCATGTTTTGGTGCGTCTCATAGTATTTGGGTGCATTTGGCAATGTTTCGTTACTACAGGAAACTCTTACTACAGGAAACTCGGTACAAAATGGGTTGAACTGCTGCAAATAATGCAGAAGTTCGTGCCATGAAGTCGCATCCGAATTTTTCGCAACGAACACACCCAATCCACCCCATTGGACCCTAAACTCATGTTTTGGTGCTTCTCGTGGTGTTTGAGTATATTTGGCAATATTTCGTTACTACACGAAACTCGGTGCGAAATGGATTGAACTGGTGCAATTAATGCACCAGTTCGTGCCATGAAATCGCATCGGAATTTTTTCACAACGAACGCACCCGATCCAACCCATTGAACCCTAAACTCATGTATTTGGTGCGTTTCATAGTGTCTGGGTGCATTTTGGATTGTTTCGTTACTGCACGAAGCTAGTTGCAAAACGGGTTGAACAGGTGCAATTAGTGCAAAAGTTCGTGCCACAAAGTCGCATCAGAATTTTTTGCAACGAATGCACCCGATCCACCCCATTGGACCTTAAACTCATGTATTGGTGCGTTTCGTAGTGTTTGGGTGCATTTAGGATTGTTTCGTTACAGCACGAAGCTCGGTGTAAAATGGGCTGAACTGGTGCAATTAATGCAAAAGTTCGTGCCATGAAGTCGCATCGGAATTTTTCGCAACGAACGCACCCGATCCACCCCATTGCACCCTAAACTCATGTTTTGGTGCGTCTCGTAGTTTTTGGGTGCAATTGGCAATGTTTCATTACAACACGACCCTCGGTGCAAAACGGGTTGAACTGGTGCTGTTAATGCACAAGATTGTGCCATGAAATCGCATCGGAATTTTTCGCAACAAACGCACCCGATCCACCCCATTGGACCCTAAACTCATGTTTTGGAGCGTCTCGTAGTGTTTGAATGCATTTTGGATTGTTTCGTTACTGCACGAAGCCTGGTGCAAAGCAGGCTGAACTGGTGCAATTAATGCAAAAGTTCGTGCCACGAAGTCGCATCAGTTTTTTTCGCAACGAACGCACCCGATCCACCCTATTGGACCCTAAACTCATGTATTGGTGCGTTTCGTAGAGTTTGGGTGCATTTTGGATTGTTTCGTTGTTGCACGAAGCTCGGTGCAAAACGGACTGAACTGGTGTAATTAATGCAAAAGTTCGCGCCATGAAATCCCAACGGAATTTTTCGCAACCAACGCAGCCGCTCCACCCCATTGAACCCTAAACTCATGCATTTGTTGTCTTTCGTAGTGTTTGGGTGCATTTATGATTGTTTCGTTACTGCACGAAGCTCGGTGCAAAACGGGTCGAACTGGTGCAATTAGTGCAAAAGTTCGTGCCACAAAGTCGCATCAGAATTTTTTGCAACGAATGCACCCGATCCACCCCATTGGACCATAAACTCATGTTTTGGTGCGTCTCGTAGTGTTTGGGTGCATTTGGCAATGTTTCATTACTACACAAAACTCGGTGCAAAACGGGTTGAACTGGTGCAGTTAATGCACAAGTTTGTGCCATGAAGTTGTTTTGGAAATTTTCGCAAGAAATGTACCCGATCCACCCCATTGGACCCTAAACTCATGTATTGCTGCATTTCATAGTGTTTGGGTGCATTTTGGATTGTTTTGCTACTGCACGAAGCTTGGTGCAAAACAGGCTGAACTGGTGCAATTAATGCAAAAGTTCGTGCCGCGAAGTCGCATTGGTATTTTTTGCAATGAACACACCCGATCGACCCCATTGGACCCTAAACTCATGTTTTGGTGCGTCTCATAGTATTTGGGTGCATTTGGCAATGTTTCGTTACTACAGGAAACTCTTACTACAGGAAACTCGGTACAAAATGGGTTGAACTGCTGCAAATAATGCAGAAGTTCGTGCCATGAAGTCGCATCCGAATTTTTCGCAACGAACACACCCAATCCACCCCATTGGACCCTAAACTCATGTTTTGGTGCTTCTCGTGGTGTTTGAGTATATTTGGCAATATTTCGTTACTACACGAAACTCGGTGCGAAATGGATTGAACTGGTGCAATTAATGCACCAGTTCGTGCCATGAAATCGCATCGGAATTTTTTCACAACGAACGCACCCGATCCAACCCATTGAACCCTAAACTCATGTATTTGGTGCGTTTCATAGTGTCTGGGTGCATTTTGGATTGTTTCGTTACTGCACGAAGCTAGTTGCAAAACGGGTTGAACAGGTGCAATTAGTGCAAAAGTTCGTGCCACAAAGTCGCATCAGAATTTTTTGCAACGAATGCACCCGATCCACCCCATTGGACCTTAAACTCATGTATTGGTGCGTTTCGTAGTGTTTGGGTGCATTTAGGATTGTTTCGTTACAGCACGAAGCTCGGTGTAAAATGGGCTGAACTGGTGCAATTAATGCAAAAGTTCGTGCCATGAAGTCGCATCGGAATTTTTCGCAACGAACGCACCCGATCCACCCCATTGCACCCTAAACTCATGTTTTGGTGCGTCTCGTAGTTTTTGGGTGCAATTGGCAATGTTTCATTACAACACGACCCTCGGTGCAAAACGGGTTGAACTGGTGCTGTTAATGCACAAGATTGTGCCATGAAATCGCATCGGAATTTTTCGCAACAAACGCACCCGATCCACCCCATTGGACCCTAGACTCATGTTTTGGAGCGTCTCGTAGTGTTTGAATGCATTTTGGATTGTTTCGTTACTGCACGAAGCCTGGTGCAAAGCAGGCTGAACTGGTGCAATTAATGCAAAAGTTCGTGCCACGAAGTCGCATCAGTTTTTTTCGCAACGAACGCACCCGATCCACCCTATTGGACCCTAAACTCATGTATTGGTGCGTTTCAGTAGAGTTTGGGTGCATTTTGGATTGTTTCGTTGTTGCACGAAGCTCGGTGCAAAACGGACTGAACTGGTGTAATTAATGCAAAAGTTCGCGCCATGAAATCCCAACGGAATTTTTCGCAACCAACGCAGCCGCTCCACCCCATTGAACCCTAAACTCATGTATTTGTTGTGTTTCGTAGTGTTTGGGTGCATTTATGATTGTTTCGTTACTGCACGAAGCTCGGTGCAAAACGGGTCGAACTGGTGCAATTAGTGCAAAAGTTCGTGCCACAAAGTCGCATCAGAATTTTTTGCAACGAATGCACCCGATCCACCCCATTGGACCATAAACTCATGTTTTGGTGCGTCTCGTAGTGTTTGGGTGCATTTGGCAATGTTTCATTACTACACAAAACTCGGTGCAAAACGGGTTGAACTGGTGCAGTTAATGCACAAGTTTGTGCCATGAAGTTGTTTTGGAAATTTTCGCAAGAAATGTACCCGATCCACCCCATTGGACCCTAAACTCATGTATTGCTGCATTTCATAGTGTTTGGGTGCATTTTGGATTGTTTTGCTACTGCACGAAGCTTGGTGCAAAACAGGCTGAACTGGTGCAATTAATGCAAAAGTTCGTGCCGCGAAGTCGCATTGGTATTTTTTGCAATGAACACACCCGATCGACCCCATTGGACCCTAAACTCATGTTTTGGTGCGTCTCATAGTATTTGGGTGCATTGGCAATGTTTCGTTACTACAGGAAACTCTTACTACAGGAAACTCGGTACAAAATGGGTTGAACTGCTGCAAATAATGCAGAAGTTCGTGCCATGATAGAGTGACTCTGCAGATGATTGATTAATCTCACAAGTTGGGGTTTCACAAACCGATGAACGGCGACAACTGTTCTTGACAGAATGAATCTAAGCAAAACCCCAGTCTCACGATGGCGGCGGCGGCTATTAATAAGGGTTTAGGTCGCACAAGACCTCCTGGACGCGCCCCTATTGGGCTCCAACACGATACACGGGCCATCGGCCCAAAAACAGTGACGCAGCACCGGGACAGATTCTGGACGCCAACTTCCACAGACGATTCCCTTAGACTCCGGATGAATTTGAGCCTGAGACCAGATCCATTGGAAGCGTCTTGAAATTATCTTTCCATCCATATCAAGTGCGCCCAAATCCGACTCCGTATGCAACCTGGGCGTCCGTTTTAGTGCGGCCTGTTCCTGGAGTCCGAAACTGAAACGAAGTCGAATCGGTTTGGGCCTCCATCTTGATCCGGACGTCCTTGCTGGTCCTCCACGCCTCCAAGGCCTTCTCCACACGCATCCGAATTTTTCGCAACGAACACACCCAATCCACCCCATTGGACCCTAACTCATGTTTTGGTGCTTCTCGTGGTGTTTGAGTATATTTGGCAATATTTCGTTACTACACGAAACTCGGTGCGAAATGGATTGAACTGGTGCAATTAATGCACCAGTTCGTGCCATGAAATCGCATCGGAATTTTTTCACAACGAACGCACCCGATCCAACCCATTGAACCCTAAACTCATGTATTTGGTGCGTTTCATAGTGTCTGGGTGCATTTTGGATTGTTTCGTTACTGCACGAAGCTAGTTGCAAAACGGGTTGAACAGGTGCAATTAGTGCAAAAGTTCGTGCCACAAAGTCGCATCAGAATTTTTTGCAACGAATGCACCCGATCCACCCCATTGGACCTTAAACTCATGTATTGGTGCGTTTCGTAGTGTTTGGGTGCATTTAGGATTGTTTCGTTACAGCACGAAGCTCGGTGTAAAATGGGCTGAACTGGTGCAATTAATGCAAAAGTTCGTGCCATGAAGTCGCATCGGAATTTTTCGCAACGAACGCACCCGATCCACCCCATTGCACCCTAAACTCATGTTTTGGTGCGTCTCGTAGTTTTTGGGTGCAATTGGCAATGTTTCATTACAACACGACCCTCGGTGCAAAACGGGTTGAACTGGTGCTGTTAATGCACAAGATTGTGCCATGAAATCGCATCGGAATTTTTCGCAACAAACGCACCCGATCCACCCCATTGGACCCTAGACTCATGTTTTGGAGCGTCTCGTAGTGTTTGAATGCATTTTGGATTGTTTCGTTACTGCACGAAGCCTGGTGCAAAGCAGGCTGAACTGGTGCAATTAATGCAAAAGTTCGTGCCACGAAGTCGCATCAGTTTTTTTCGCAACGAACGCACCCGATCCACCCTATTGGACCCTAAACTCATGTATTGGTGCGTTTCGTAGAGTTTGGGTGCATTTTGGATTGTTTCGTTGTTGCACGAAGCTCGGTGCAAAACGGACTGAACTGGTGTAATTAATGCAAAAGTTCGCGCCATGAAATCCCAACGGAATTTTTCGCAACCAACGCAGCCGCTCCACCCCATTGAACCCTAAACTCATGTATTTGTTGTGTTTCGTAGTGTTTGGGTGCATTTATGATTGTTTCGTTACTGCACGAAGCTCGGTGCAAAACGGGTCGAACTGGTGCAATTAGTGCAAAAGTTCGTGCCACAAAGTCGCATCAGAATTTTTTGCAACGAATGCACCCGATCCACCCCATTGGACCATAAACTCATGTTTTGGTGCGTCTCGTAGTGTTTGGGTGCATTTGGCAATGTTTCATTACTACACAAAACTCGGTGCAAAACGGGTTGAACTGGTGCAGTTAATGCACAAGTTTGTGCCATGAAGTTGTTTTGGAAATTTTCGCAAGAAATGTACCCGATCCACCCCATTGGACCCTAAACTCATGTATTGCTGCATTTCATAGTGTTTGGGTGCATTTTGGATTGTTTTGCTACTGCACGAAGCTTGGTGCAAAACAGGCTGAACTGGTGCAATTAATGCAAAAGTTCGTGCCGCGAAATCGCATTGGTATTTTTTGCAATGAACACACCCGATCGACCCCATTGGACCCTAAACTCATGTTTTGGTGCGTCTCATAGTATTTGGGTGCATTTGGCAATGTTTCGTTACTACAGGAAACTCTTACTACAGGAAACTCGGTACAAAATGGGTTGAACTGCTGCAAATAATGCAGAAGTTCGTGCCATGAAGTCGCATCCGAATTTTTCGCAACGAACACACCCAATCCACCCCATTGGACCCTAAACTCATGTTTTGGTGCTTCTCGTGGTGTTTGAGTATATTTGGCAATATTTCGTTACTACACGAAACTCGGTGCGAAATGGATTGAACTGGTGCAATTAATGCACCAGTTCGTGCCATGAAATCGCATCGGAATTTTTTCACAACGAACGCACCCGATCCAACCCATTGAACCCTAAACTCATGTATTTGGTGCGTTTCATAGTGTCTGGGTGCATTTTGGATTGTTTCATTACTGCACGAAGCTAGTTGCAAAACGGGTTGAACAGGTGCAATTAGTGCAAAAGTTCGTGCCACAAAGTCGCATCAGAATTTTTTGCAACGAATGCACCCGATCCACCCCATTGGACCTTAAACTCATGTATTGGTGCGTTTCGTAGTGTTTGGGTGCATTTAGGATTGTTTCGTTACAGCACGAAGCTCGGTGTAAAATGGGCTGAACTGGTGCAATTAATGCAAAAGTTCGTGCCATGAAGTCGCATCGGAATTTTTCGCAACGAACGCACCCGATCCACCCCATTGCACCCTAAACTCATGTTTTGGTGCGTCTCGTAGTTTTTGGGTGCAATTGGCAATGTTTCATTACAACACGACCCTCGGTGCAAAACGGGTTGAACTGGTGCTGTTAATGCACAATATTGTGCCATGAAATCGCATCGGAATTTTTCGCAACAAACGCACCCGATCCACCCCATTGGACCCTAAACTCATGTTTTGGAGCGTCTCGTAGTGTTTGAATGCATTTTGGATTGTTTCGTTACTGCACGAAGCTTGGTGCAAAACAGGCTGAACTGGTGCAATTAATGCAAAAGTTCGTGCCACGAAGTCGCATCAGTTTTTTTCGCAACGAACGCACCCGATCCACCCTATTGGACCCTAAACTCATGTATTGGTGCGTTTCGTAGAGTTTGGGTGCATTTTGGATTGTTTCGTTGTTGCACGAAGCTCGGTGCAAAACGGACTGAACTGGTGTAATTAATGCAAAAGTTCGCGCCATTAAATCCCAACGGAATTTTTCGCAACCAACGCAGCCGCTCCACCCCATTGAACCCTAAACTTATTTGTTGTGTTTCGTAGTGTTTGGGTGCATTTAGGATTGTTTCGTTACTGCACGAAGCTCGGTGCAAAACGGGTCGAACTGGTGCAATTAGTGCAAAAGTTCGTGCCACAAAGTCGCATCAGAATTTTTTGCAACGAATGCACCCGATCCACCCCATTGGACCATAAACTCATGTTTTGGTGCGTCTCGTAGTGTTTGGGTGCATTTGGCAATGTTTCATTACTACACAAAACTCGGTGCAAAACGGGTTGAACTGGTGCAGTTAATGCACAAGTTTGTGCCATGAAGTTGTTTTGGAAATTTTCGCAAGAAATGTACCCGATCCACCCCGTTGGACCCTAAACTCATGTATTGCTGCATTTCATAGTGTTTGGGTGCATTTTGGATTGTTTTGCTACTGCACGAAGCTTGGTGCAAAACAGGCTGAACTGGTGCAATTAATGCAAAAGTTCGTGCCGCGAAGTCGCATTGGTATTTTTTGCAATGAACACACCCGATCGACCCCATTGGACCCTAAACTCATGTTTTGGTGCGTCTCATAGTATTTGGGTGCATTTGGCAATGTTTCGTTAGTACAGGAAACTCTTACTACAGGAAACTCGGTACAAAATGGGTTGAACTGCTGCAAATAATGCAGAAGTTCGTGCCATGAAGTCGCATCCGAATTTTTCGCAACGAACACACCCAATCCACCCCATTGGACCCTAAACTCATGTTTTGGTGCTTCTCGTGGTGTTTGAGTATATTTGGCAATATTTCGTTACTACACGAAACTCGGTGCAAAATGGATTGAACTGGTGCAATTAATGCACCAGTTCGTGCCATGAAATCGCATCGGAATTTTTTCACAACGAACGCACCCGATCCACCCCATTGAACCCTAAACTCATGTATTTGGTGCGTTTCATAGTGTCTGGGTGCATTTTGGATTGTTTCATTACTGCACGAAGCTAGTTGCAAAACGGGTTGAACAGGTGCAATTAGTGCAAAAGTTCGTGCCACAAAGTCGCATCAGAATTTTTTGCAACGAATGCACCCGATCCACCCCATTGGACCTTAAACTCATGTCTTGGTGCGTTTCGTAGTGTTTGGGTGCATTTAGGATTGTTTCGTTACAGCACGAAGCTCGGTGTAAAATGGGCTGAACTGGTGCAATTAATGCAAAAGTTCGTGCCATGAAGTCGCATCGGAATTTTTCGCAACGAACGCACCCGGTCCACCCCATTGCACCCTAAACTCATGTTTTGGTGTGTCTCGTAGTTTTTGGGTGCAATTGGCAATGTTTCATTACAACACGACCCTCGGTGCAAAACGGGTTGAACTGGTGCTGTTAATGCACAAGATTGTGCCATGAAATCGCATCGGAATTTTTCGCAACAAACGCACCCGATCCACCCCATTGGACCCTAAACTCATGTTTTGGAGCGTCTCGTAGTGTTTGAATGCATTTTGGATTGTTTCGTTACTGCACGAAGCTTGGTGCAAAACAGGCTGAACTGGTGCAATTAATGCAAAAGTTCGTGCCACGAAGTCGCATCAGTTTTTTTCGCAACGAACGCACCCGATCCACCCTATTGGACCCTAAACTCATGTATTGGTGCGTTTCGTAGAGTTTGGGTGCATTTTGGATTGTTTCGTTGTTGCACGAAGCTCGGTGCAAAACGGACTGAACTGGTGTAATTAATGCAAAAGTTCGCGCCATGAAATCCCAACGGAATTTTTCGCAACCAACGCAGCCGCTCCACCCCATTGAACCCTAAACTCATGTATTTGTTGTGTTTCGTAGTGTTTGGGTGCATTTAGGATTGTTTCGTTACTGCACGAAGCTCGGTGCAAAACGGGTCGAACTGGTGCAATTAGTGCAAAAGTTCGTGCCACAAAGTCGCATCAGAATTTTTTGCAACGAATGCACCCGATCCACCCCATTGGACCATAAACTCATGTTTTGGTGCGTCTCGTAGTGTTTGGGTGCATTTGGCAATGTTTCATTACTACACAAAACTCGGTGCAAAACGGGTTGAACTGGTGCAGTTAATGCACAAGTTTGTGCCATGAAGTTGTTTTGGAAATTTTCGCAAGAAATGTACCCGATCCACCCCGTTGGACCCTAAACTCATGTATTGCTGCATTTCATAGTGTTTGGGTGCATTTTGGATTGTTTTGCTACTGCACGAAGGTTGGTGCAAAACAGGCTGAACTGGTGCAATTAATGCAAAAGTTCGTGCCGCGAAGTCGCATTGGTATTTTTTGCAATGAACACACCCGATCGACCCCATTGGACCCTAAACTCATGTTTTGGTGCGTCTCATAGTATTTGGGTGCATTTGGCAATGTTTCGTTACTACAGGAAACTCTTACTACAGGAAACTCGGTACAAAATGGGTTGAACTGCTGCAAATAATGCAGAAGTTCGTGCCATGAAGTCGCATCCGAATTTTTCGCAACGAACACACCCAATCCACCCCATTGGACCCTAAACTCATGTTTTGGTGCTTCTCAGTGGTGTTTGAGTATATTTGGCAATATTTCGTTACTACACGAAACTCGGTGCGAAAATGGATTGAACTGGTGCAATTAATGCACCAGTTCGTGCCATGAAATCGCATCGGAATTTTTTCACAACGAACGCACCCGATCCACCCCATTGAACCCTAAACTCATGTATTTGGTGCGTTTCATAGTGTCTGGGTGCATTTTGGATTGTTTCATTACTGCACGAAGCTAGTTGCAAAACGGGTTGAACAGGTGCAATTAGTGCAAAAGTTCGTGCCACAAAGTCGCATCAGAATTTTTTGCAACGAATGCACCCGATCCACCCCATTGGACCTTAAACTCATGTATTGGTGCGTTTCGTAGTGTTTGGGTGCATTTAGGATTGTTTCGTTACAGCACGAAGCTCGGTGTAAAATGGGCTGAACTGGTGCAATTAATGCAAAAGTTCGTGCCATGAAGTCGCATCGGAATTTTCCGCAACGAACGCACCCGATCCACCCCATTGCACCCTAAACTCATGTTTTGGTGCGTCTCGTAGTTTTTGGGTGCAATTGGCAATGTTTCATTACAACACGACCCTCGGTGCAAAACGGGTTGAACTGGTGCATGTTAATGCACAAGATTGTGCCATGAAATCGCATCGGAATTTTTCGCAACAAACGCACCCGATCCACCCCATTGGACCCTAAACTCATGTTTAGGAGCGTCTCGTAGTGTTTGAATGCATTTTGGATTGTTTCGTTACTGCACGAAGCTTGGTGCAAAACAGGCTGAACTGGTGCAATTAATGCAAAAGTTCGTACCACGAAGTCGCATCAGTTTTTTTTCGCAACGAACGCACCCGATCCACCCTATTGGACCCTAAACTCATGTATTGGTGCGTTTCGTAGAGTTTGGGTGCATTTTGGATTGTTTCGTTGTTGCACGAAGCTCGGTGCAAAACGGACTGAACTGGTGTAATTAATGCAAAAGTTCGCGCCATGAAATCCCAACGGAATTTTTCGCAACCAACGCAGCCGCTCCACCCCATTGAACCCTAAACTCATGTATTTGTTGTGTTTCGTAGTGTTTGGGTGCATTTAGGATTGTTTCGTTACTGCACGAAGCTCGG
Organism: Panicum virgatum; assembly: GCF_016808335.1. Taxonomy (NCBI): domain Eukaryota; kingdom Viridiplantae; phylum Streptophyta; class Magnoliopsida; order Poales; family Poaceae; genus Panicum; species Panicum virgatum. The sequence goes on from NW_024376534.1 coordinate 26,335, forward strand.
TGCAAAACGGGTCGAACTGGTGCAATTAGTGCAAAAGTTCGTGCCACAAAGTCGCATCAGAATTTTTTGCAACGAATGCACCCGATCCACCCCATTGGACCATAAACTCATGTTTTGGTGCGTCTCGTAGTGTTTGGGTGCATTTGGCAATGTTTCATTACTACACAAAACTCGGTGCAAAACGGGTTGAACTGGTGCAGTTAATGCACAAGTTTGTGCCATGAAGTTGTTTTGGAAATTTTCGCAAGAAATGTACCCGATCCACCCCATTGGACCCTAAACTCATGTATTGCTGCATTTCATAGTGTTTGGGTGCATTTTGGATTGTTTTGCTACTGCACGAAGCTTGGTGCAAAACAGGCTGAACTGGTGCAATTAATGCAAAAGTTCGTGCCGCGAAGTCGCATTGGTATTTTTTGCAATGAACACACCCGATCGACCCCATTGGACCCTAAACTCATGTTTTGGTGCGTCTCATAGTATTTGGGTGCATTTGGCAATGTTTCGTTACTACAGGAAACTCTTACTACAGGAAACTCGGTACAAAATGGGTTGAACTGCTGCAAATAATGCAGAAGTTCGTGCCATGAAGTCGCATCCGAATTTTTCGCAACGAACACACCCAATCCACCCCATTGGACCCTAAACTCATGTTTTGGTGCTTCTCGTGGTGTTTGAGTATATTTGGCAATATTTCGTTACTACACGAAACTCGGTGCGAAATGGATTGAACTGGTGCAATTAATGCACCAGTTCGTGCCATGAAATCGCATCGGAATTTTTTCACAACGAACGCACCCGATCCACCCCATTGAACCCTAAACTCATGTATTTGGTGCGTTTCATAGTGTCTGGGTGCATTTTGGATTGTTTCGTTACTGCACGAAGCTAGTTGCAAAACGGGTTGAACAGGTGCAATTAGTGCAAAAGTTCGTGCCACAAAGTCGCATCAGAATTTTTTGCAACGAATGCACCCGATCCACCCCATTGGACCTTAAACTCATGTCTTGGTGCGTTTCGTAGTGTTTGGGTGCATTTAGGATTGTTTCGTTACAGCACGAAGCTCGGTGTAAAATGGGCTGAACTGGTGCAATTAATGCAAAAGTTCGTGCCATGAAGTCGCATCGGAATTTTTCGCAACGAACGCACCCGGTCCACCCCATTGCACCCTAAACTCATGTTTTGGTGTGTCTCGTAGTTTTTGGGTGCAATTGGCAATGTTTCATTACAACACGACCCTTGGTGCAAAACGGGTTGAACTGGTGCATGTTAATGCACAAGATTGTGCCATGAAATCGCACTCGGAATTTTTCGCAACAAACGCACCCGATCCACCCCATTGGACCCTAAACTCAGTTTTGGAGCGTCTCGTAGTGTTTGAATGCATTTTGGATTGTTTCGTTACTGCACGAAGCTTGGTGCAAAACAGGCTGAACTGGTGCAATTAATGCAAAAGTTCGTGCCACGAAGTCGCATAAGTTTTTTTCGCAACGAACGCACCCGATCCACCCTATTGGACCCTAAACTCATGTATTGGTGCGTTTCGTAGAGTTTGGGTGCATTTTGGATTGTTTCGTTGTTGCACGAAGCTCGGTGCAAAACGGACTGAACTGGTGTAATTAATGCAAAAGTTCGCGCCATGAAATCCCAACGGAATTTTTCGCAACCAACGCAGCCGCTCCACCCCATTGAACCCTAAACTCATGTATTTGTTGTGTTTCGTAGTGTTTGGGTGCATTTAGGATTGTTTCGTTACTGCACGAAGCTCGGTGCAAAACGGGTCGAACTGGTGCAATTAGTGCAAAAGTTCGTGCCACAAAGTCGCATCAGAATTTTTTGCAACGAATGCACCCGATCCACCCCATTGGACCATAAACTCATGTTTTGGTGCGTCTCGTAGTGTTTGGGTGCATTTGGCAATGTTTCATTACTACACAAAACTCGGTGCAAAACGGGTTGAACTGGTGCAGTTAATGCACAAGTTTGTGCCATGAAGTTGTTTTGGAAATTTTCGCAAGAAATGTACCCGATCCACCCCGTTGGACCCTAAACTCATGTATTGCTAGCATTTCATAGTGTTTGGGTGCATTTTGGATTGTTTTGCTACTGCACGAAGCTTGGTGCAAAACAGGCTGAACTGGTGCAATTAATGCAAAAGTTCGTGCCGCGAAGTCGCATTGGTATTTTTTGCAATGAACACACCCGATCGACCCCATTGGACCCTAAACTCATGTTTTGGTGCGTCTCATAGTATTTGGGTGCATTTGGCAATGTTTCGTTAGTACAGGAAACTCTTACTACAGGAAACTCGGTACAAAATGGGTTGAACTGCTGCAAATAATGCAGAAGTTCGTGCCATGAAGTCGCATCCAAATTTTTCGCAACGAACACACCCAATCCACCCCATTGGACCCTAAACTCATGTTTTGGTGCTTCTCATGGTGTTTGAGTATATTTGGCAATATTTCGTTACTACACGAAACTCGGTGCAAAATGGATTGAACTGGTGCAATTAATGCACCAGTTCGTGCCATGAAATCGCATCGGAATTTTTTCACAACGAACGCACCCGATCCACCCCATTGAACCCTAAACTCATGTATTTGGTGCGTTTCATAGTGTCTGGGTGCATTTTGGATTGTTTCATTACTGCACGAAGCTAGTTGCAAAACGGGTTGAACAGGTGCAATTAGTGCAAAAGTTCGTGCCACAAAGTCGCATCAGAATTTTTTGCAACGAATGCACCCGATCCACCCCATTGGACCTTAAACTCATGTATTGGTGCGTTTCGTAGTGTTTGGGTGCATTTAGGATTGTTTCGTTACAGCACGAAGCTCGGTGTAAAATGGGCTGAACTGGTGCAATTAATGCAAAAGTTCGTGCCATGAAGTCGCATCGGAATTTTCCGCAACGAACGCACCCGATCCACCCCATTGCACCCTAAACTCATGTTTTGGTGCGTCTCGTAGTTTTTGGGTGCAATTGGCAATGTTTCATTACAACACGACCCTCGGTGCAAAACGGGTTGAACTGGTGCAGTTAATGCACAAGATTGTGCCATGAAATCGCACCGGAATTTTTCGCAACAAACGCACCCGATCCACCCCATTGGACCCTAAACTCATGTTTAGGAGCGTCTCGTAGTGTTTGAATGCATTTTGGATTGTTTCGTTACTGCACGAAGCTTGGTGCAAAACAGGCTGAACTGGTGCAATTAATGCAAAAGTTCGTACCACGAAGTCGCATCAGTTTTTTTTCGCAACGAACGCACCCGATCCACCCTATTGGACCCTAAACTCATGTATTGGTGCGTTTCGTAGAGTTTGGGTGCATTTTGGATTGTTTCGTTGTTGCACGAAGCTCGGTGCAAAACGGACTGAACTGGTGTAATTAATGCAAAAGTTCGCGCCATGAAATCCCAACGGAATTTTTCGCAACCAACGCAGCCGCTCCACCCCATTGAACCCTAAACTCATGTATTTGTTGTGTTTCGTAGTGTTTGGGTGCATTTAGGATTGTTTCGTTACTGCACGAAGCTCGGTGCAAAACGGGTCGAACTGGTGCAATTAGTGCAAAAGTTCGTGCCACAAAGTCGCATCAGAATTTTTTGCAACGAATGCACCCGATCCACCCCATTGGACCATAAACTCATGTTTTGGTGCGTCTCGTAGTGTTTGGGTGCATTTGGCAATGTTTCATTACTACACAAAACTCGGTGCAAAACGGGTTGAACTGGTGCAGTTAATGCACAAGTTTGTGCCATGAAGTTGTTTTGGAAATTTTCGCAAGAAATGTACCCGATCCACCCCATTGGACCCTAAACTCAAGTTTTGGAGCGTCTCGTAGTGTTTGAATGCATTTTGGATTGTTTCGTACTGCACGAAGCTTGGTGCAAAACAGGCTGAACTGGTGCAATTAATGCAAAAGTTCGTGCCGCGAAGTCGCATTGGTATTTTTTGCAATGAACACACCCGATCGACCCCATTGGACCCTAAACTCATGTTTTGGTGCGTCTCATAGTATTTGGGTGCATTTGGCAATGTTTCGTTAGTACAGGAAACTCTTACTACAGGAAACTCGGTACAAAATGGGTTGAACTGCTGCAAATAATGCAGAAGTTCGTGCCATGAAGTCGCATCCGAATTTTTCGCAACGAACGCACCCAATCCACCCCATTGGACCTTAAACTCATGTTTGGTGCGTCTCGTAGTTTTTGGTGCAATTGGCAATGTTTCATTACAACACGACCCTCGGTGCAAACGGGTTGAACTGGTGCGTTAATGCACAATATTGTGCCATGAAATCGCATCGGAATTTTTCGCAACAAACACACCCGATCCACCCATTGACCCTAAACTCATGTTTGGAGCGTCTCGTAGTGTTGAATGCATTTTGGATTGTTTCGTTACTGCACGAAGCTTGGTGCAAAACAGGCTGAACTGGTGCAATTAATGCAAAAGTTCGTGCCACGAAGTCGCATCAGTTTTTTGCAACGAACGCACCCGATCCACCCTATTGGACCTAAACTCATGTATTGGTGCGTTTCGTAGAGTTTGGGTGCATTTGGATTGTTTCGTTGTTGCACGAAGCTCGGTGCAAAACGGACTGAACTGGTGTAATTAATGCAAAAGTTCGCGCCATGAATCCCAACGGAATTTTTCGCAACCAACGCAGCCGCTCCACCCCATTGAACCCTAAACTTATTTGTTGTGTTTCGTAGTTTGGGTGCATTTAGGATTGTTTCGTTACTGCACGAAGCTCGGTGCAAAACGGGTCGAACTGGTGCAATTAGTGCAAAGTTCGTGCCACAAAGTCGCATCAGGAATTTTTTGCAACGAATGCACCCGATCCACCCATTGGACCATAAACTCATGTTTTGGTGCGTCTCGTAGTGTTTGGGTGCATTTGGCAATGTTTCATTACTACACAAAACTCGGTGCAAAACGGGTTGAACTGGTGCAGTTAATGCACAAGTTTGTGCCATGAAGTTGTTTTGGAAATTTTCGCAAGAAATGTACCCGATCCACCCCGTTGGACCCTAAACTCATGTATTGCTGCATTTCATAGTGTTTGGGTGCATTTTGGATTGTTTTGCTACTGCACGAAGCTTGGTGCAAAACAGGCTGAACTGGTGCAATTAATGCAAAAGTTCGTGCCGCGAAGTCGCATTGGTATTTTTTGCAATGAACACACCCGATCGACCCCATTGGACCCTAAACTCATGTTTTGGTGCGTCTCATAGTATTTTGGGTGCATTTGGCAATGTTTCGTTAGTACAGGAAACTCTTACTACAGGAAACTCGGTACAAAATGGGTTGAACTGCTGCAAATAATGCAGAAGTTCGTGCCATGAAGTCGCATCCGAATTTTTCGCAACGAACACACCCAATCCACCCCATTGGACCCTAAACTCATGTTTTGGTGCTTCTCGTGGTGTTTGAGTATATTTGGCAATATTTCGTTACTACACGAAACTCGGTGCAAAATGGATTGAACTGGTGCAATTAATGCACCAGTTCGTGCCATGAAATCGCATCGGAATTTTTTCACAACGAACGCACCCGATCCACCCCATTGAACCCTAAACTCATGTATTTGGTGCGTTTCATAGTGTCTGGGTGCATTTTGGATTGTTTCATTACTGCACGAAGCTAGTTGCAAAACGGGTTGAACAGGTGCAATTAGTGCAAAAGTTCGTGCCACAAAGTCGCATCAGAATTTTTTGCAACGAATGCACCCGATCCACCCCATTGGACCTTAAACTCATGTCTTGGTGCGTTTCGTAGTGTTTGGGTGCATTTAGGATTGTTTCGTTACAGCACGAAGCTCGGTGTAAAATGGGCTGAACTGGTGCAATTAATGCAAAAGTTCGTGCCATGAAGTCGCATCGGAATTTTTCGCAACGAACGCACCCGGTCCACCCCATTGCACCCTAAACTCATGTTTTGGTGTGTCTCGTAGTTTTTGGGTGCAATTGGCAATGTTTCATTACAACACGACCCTTGGTGCAAAACGGGTTGAACTGGTGCAGTTAATGCACAAGATTGTGCCATGAAATCGCACCGGAATTTTTCGCAACAAACGCACCCGATCCACCCCATTGGACCCTAAACTCAAGTTTTGGAGCGTCTCATAGTGTTTGAATGCATTTTGGATTGTTTCGTTACTGCACGAAGCTTGGTGCAAAACAGGCTGAACTGGTGCAATTAATGCAAAAGTTCGTGCCACGAAGTCGCATAAGTTTTTTTCGCAACGAACGCACCCGATCCACCCTATTGGACCCTAAACTCATGTATTGGTGCGTTTCGTAGAGTTTGGGTGCATTTTTGATTGTTTCGTTGTTGCACGAAGCTCGGTGCAAAACGGACTGAACTGGTGTAATTAATGCAAAAGTTCGCGCCATGAAATCCCAACGGAATTTTTCGCAACCAACGCAGCCGCTCCACCCCATTGAACCCTAAACTCATGTATTTGTTGTGTTTCGTAGTGTTTGGGTGCATTTAGGATTGTTTCGTTACTGCACGAAGCTCGGTGCAAAACGGGTCGAACTGGTGCAATTAGTGCAAAAGTTCGTGCCACAAAGTCGCATCAGAATTTTTTGCAACGAATGCACCCGATCCACCCCATTGGACCATAAACTCATGTTTTGGTGCGTCTCGTAGTGTTTGGGTGCATTTGGCAATGTTTCATTACTACACAAAACTCGGTGCAAAACGGGTTGAACTGGTGCAGTTAATGCACAAGTTTGTGCCATGAAGTTGTTTTGGAAATTTTCGCAAGAAATGTACCCGATCCACCCCGTTGGACCCTAAACTCATGTATTGCATGCATTTCATAGTGTTTGGGTGCATTTTGGATTGTTTTGCTACTGCACGAAGGTTGGTGCAAAACAGGCTGAACTGGTGCAATTAATGCAAAAGTTCGTGCCGCGAAGTCGCATTGGTATTTTTTGCAATGAACACACCCGATCGACCCCATTGGACCCTAAACTCATGTTTTGGTGCGTCTCATAGTATTTGGGTGCATTTGGCAATGTTTCGTTAGTACAGGAAACTCTTACTACAGGAAACTCGGTACAAAATGGGTTGAACTGCTGCAAATAATGCAGAAGTTCGTGCCATGAAGTCGCATCCGAATTTTTCGCAACGAACACACCCAATCCACCCCATTGGACCCTAAACTCATGTTTTGGTGCTTCTCAGTGGTGTTTGAGTATATTTGGCAATATTTCGTTACTACACGAAACTCGGTGCAAAATGGATTGAACTGGTGCAATTAATGCACCAGTTCGTGCCATGAAATCGCATCGGAATTTTTTCACAACGAACGCACCCGATCCACCCCATTGAACCCTAAACTCATGTATTTGGTGCGTTTCATAGTGTCTGGGTGCATTTTGGATTGTTTCATTACTGCACGAAGCTAGTTGCAAAACGGGTTGAACAGGTGCAATTAGTGCAAAAGTTCGTGCCACAAAGTCGCATCAGAATTTTTTGCAACGAATGCACCCGATCCACCCCATTGGACCTTAAACTCATGTATTGGTGCGTTTCGTAGTGTTTGGGTGCATTTAGGATTGTTTCGTTACAGCACGAAGCTCGGTGTAAAATGGGCTGAACTGGTGCAATTAATGCAAAAGTTCGTGCCATGAAGTCGCATCGGAATTTTCCGCAACGAACGCACCCGATCCACCCCATTGCACCCTAAACTCATGTTTTGGTGCGTCTCGTAGTTTTTGGGTGCAATTGGCAATGTTTCATTACAACACGACCCTCGGTGCAAAACGGGTTGAACTGGTGCAGTTAATGCACAAGATTGTGCCATGAAATCGCATCGGAATTTTTCGCAACAAACGCACCCGATCCACCCCATTGGACCCTAAACTCATGTTTAGGAGCGTCTCGTAGTGTTTGAATGCATTTTGGATTGTTTTGTTACTGCACGAAGCTTGGTGCAAAACAGGCTGAACTGGTGCAATTAATGCAAAAGTTCGTACCACGAAGTCGCATCAGTTTTTTTTTCGCAACGAACGCACCCGATCCACCCTATTGGACCCTAAACTCATGTATTGGTGCGTTTCGTAGAGTTTGGGTGCATTTTGGATTGTTTCGTTGTTGCACGAAGCTCGGTGCAAAACGGACTGAACTGGTGTAATTAATGCAAAAGTTCGCGCCATGAAATCCCAACGGAATTTTTCGCAACCAACGCAGCCGCTCCACCCCATTGAACCCTAAACTCATGTATTTGTTGTGTTTCGTAGTGTTTGGGTGCATTTAGGATTGTTTCGTTACTGCACGAAGCTCGGTGCAAAACGGGTCGAACTGGTGCAATTAGTGCAAAAGTTCGTGCCACAAAGTCGCATCAGAATTTTTTGCAACGAATGCACCCGATCCACCCCATTGGACCATAAACTCATGTTTGGTGCGTCTCGTAGTGTTTGGGTGCATTTGGCAATGTTTCATTACTACACAAAACTCGGTGCAAAAACGGGTTGAACTGGTGCAGTTAATGCACAAGTTTGTGCCATGAAGTTGTTTTGGAAATTTTCGCAAGAAATGTACCCGATCCACCCCATTGGACCCTAAACTCAAGTTTTGGAGCGTCTCGTAGTGTTTGAATGCATTTTGGATTGTTTCGTTACTGCACGAAGCTTGGTGCAAAACAGGCTGAACTGGTGCAATTAATGCAAAAGTTCGTGCCGCGAAGTCGCATTGGTATTTTTTGCAATGAACACACCCGATCGACCCCATTGGACCCTAAACTCATGTTTGGTGCGTCTCATAGTATTTGGGTGCATTTGGCAATGTTTCGTTAGTACAGGAAACTCTTACTACAGGAAACTCGGTACAAAATGGGTTGAACTGCTGCAAATAATGCAGAAGTTCGTGCCATGAAGTCGCATCCGAATTTTTCGCAACGAACGCACCCAATCCACCCCATTGGACCCTAAACTCATGTTTTGGTGCTTCTCGTGGTGTTTGAGTATATTTGGCAATATTTCGTTACTACACGAAACTCGGTGCAAAATGGATTGAACTGGTGCAATTAATGCACCAGTTCGTGCCATGAAATCGCATCGGAATTTTTTCACAACGAACGCACCCGATCCACCCCATTGAACCCTAAACTCATGTATTTGGTGCGTTTCATAGTGTCTGGGTGCATTTTGGATTGTTTCATTACTGCACGAAGCTAGTTGCAAAACGGGTTGAACAGGTGCAATTAGTGCAAAAGTTCGTGCCACAAAGTCGCATCAGAATTTTTTGCAACGAATGCACCCGATCCACCCCATTGGACCTTAAACTCATGTATTGGTGCGTTTCGTAGTGTTTGGGTGCATTTAGGATTGTTTCGTTACAGCACGAAGCTCGGTGTAAAATGGGCTGAACTGGTGCAATTAATGCAAAAGTTCGTGCCATGAAGTCGCATCGGAATTTTTCGCAACGAACGCACCCGGTCCACCCCATTGCACCCTAAACTCATGTTTTGGTGCGTCTCGTAGTTTTTGGGTGCAATTGGCAATGTTTCATTACAACACGACCCTCGGTGCAAAACGGGTTGAACTGGTGCTGTTAATGCACAAGATTGTGCCATGAAATCGCATCGGAATTTTTCGCAACAAACGCACCCGATCCACCCCATTGGACCCTAAACTCATGTTTTGGAGCGTCTCGTAGTGTTTGAATGCATTTTGGATTGTTTCGTTACTGCACGAAGCCTTGGTGCAAAACAGGCTGAACTGGTGCAATTAATGCAAAAGTTCGTGCCGACGAAGTCATATCAGTTTTTTTCGCAACGAACGCACCCGATCCACCCTATTGGACCCTAAACTCATGTATTGGTGCGTTTCGTAGAGTTTGGGTGCATTTTGGATTGTTTCGTTATTGCACGAAGCTCGGTGCAAAACGGACTGAACTGGTGTAATTAATGCAAAAGTTCGCGCCATGAAATCCCAACGGAATTTTTCGCAACCAACGCAGCCGCTCCACCCCATTGAACCCTAAACTCATGTATTTGTTGTGTTTCGTAGTGTTTGGGTGCATTTAGGATTGTTTCGTTACTGCACGAAGCTCGGTGCAAAACGGGTCGAACTGGTGCAATTAGTGCAAAAGTTCGTGCCACAAAGTCGCATCAGAATTTTTGCAACGAATGCACCCGATCCACCCCATTGGACCATAAACTCATGTTTTGGTGCGATCTCGTAGTGTTTGGGTGCATTTGGCAATGTTTCATTACTACACAAAACTCGGTGCAAAACGGGTTGAACTGGTGCAGTTAATGCACAAGTTTGTGCCATGAAGTTGTTTTGGAAATTTTCGCAAGAAATGTACCCGATCCACCCCATTGGACCCTAAACTCATGTATTGCTGCATTTCATAGTGTTTGGGTGCATTTTGGATTGTTTTGCTACTGCACGAAGCTTGGTGCAAAACAGGCTGAACTGGTGCAATTAATGCAAAAGTTCGTGCCGCGAAGTCGCATTGGTATTTTTTGCAATGAACACACCCGATCGACCCCATTGGACCCTAAACTCATGTTTTGGTGCGTCTCATAGTATTTGGGTGCATTTGGCAATGTTTCGTTAGTACAGGAAACTCTTACTACAGGAAACTCGGTACAAAATGGGTTGAACTGCTGCAAATAATGCAGAAGTTCGTGCCATGAAGTCGCATCCGAATTTTTCGCAACGAACACACCCAATCCACCCCATTGGACCCTAAACTCATGTTTTGGTGCTTCTCGTGGTGTTTGAGTATATTTGGCAATATTTCGTTACTACACGAAACTCGGTGCGAAATGGATTGAACTGGTGCAATTAATGCACCAGTTCGTGCCATGAAATCGCATCGGAATTTTTTCACAACGAACGCACCCGATCCACCCCATTGAACCCTAAACTCATGTATTTGGTGCGTTTCATAGTGTCTGGGTGCATTTTGGATTGTTTCATTACTGCACGAAGCTAGTTGCAAAACGGGTTGAACAGGTGCAATTAGTGCAAAAGTTCGTGCCACAAAGTCGCATAGAATTTTTTGCAACGAATGCACCCGATCCACCCCATTGGACCTTAAACTCATGTATTGGTGCGTTTCGTAGTGTTTGGGTGCATTTAGGATTGTTTCGTTACAGCACGAAGCTCGGTGTAAAATGGGCTGAACTGGTGCAATTAATGCAAAAGTTTGTGCCATGAAGTCGCATCGGAATTTTTCGCAACGAACGCACCCGGTCCACCCCATTGCACCCTAAACTCATGTTTTGGTGCGTCTCGTAGTTTTTGGGTGCAATTGGCAATGTTTCATTACAACACGACCCTCGGTGCAAAACGGGTTGAACTGGTGCTGTTAATGCACAAGATTGTGCCATGAAATCGCATCGGAATTTTTCGCAACAAACGCACCCGATCCACCCCATTGGACCCTAAACTCATGTTTTGGAGCGTCTCGTAGTGTTTGAATGCATTTTGGATTGTTTCGTTACTGCACGAAGCTTGGTGCAAAACAGGCTGAACTGGTGCAATTAATGCAAAAGTTCGTGCCACGAAGTCGCATCAGTTTTTTTCGCAACGAACGCACCCGATCCACCCTATTGGACCCTAAACTCATGTATTGGTGCGTTTCGTAGAGTTTGGGTGCATTTTGGATTGTTTCGTTGTTGCACGAAGCTCGGTGCAAAACGGACTGAACTGGTGTAATTAATGCAAAAGTTCGCGCCATTAAATCCCAACGGAATTTTTCGCAACCAACGCAGCCGCTCCACCCCATTGAACCCTAAACTATATTTGTTGTGTTTCGTAGTGTTTGGGTGCATTTAGGATTGTTTCGTTACTGCACGAAGCTCGGTGCAAAACGGGTCGAACTGGTGCAATTAGTGCAAAAGTTCGTGCCACAAAGTCGCATCAGAATTTTTTGCAACGAATGCACCCGATCCACCCCATTGGACCATAAACTCATGTTTTGGTGCGTCTCGTAGTGTTTGGGTGCATTTGGCAATGTTTCATTACTACACAAAACTCGGTGCAAAACGGGTTGAACTGGTTGCAGTTAATGCACAAGTTTGTGCCATGAAGTTGTTTTGGAAATTTTCGCAAGAAATGTACCCGATCCACCCCGTTGGACCCTAAACTCATGTATTGCTGCATTTCATAGTGTTTGGGTGCATTTTGGATTGTTTTGCTACTGCACGAAGCTTGGTGCAAAACAGGCTGAACTGGTTGCAATTAATGCAAAAGTTCGTGCCGCGAAGTCGCATTGGTATTTTTTGCAATGAACACACCCGATCGACCCCATTGGACCCTAAACTCATGTTTTGGTGCGTCTCATAGTATTTGGGTGCATTTGGCAATGTTTCGTTAGTACAGGAAACTCTTACTACAGGAAACTCGGTACAAAATGGGTTGAACTGCTGCAAATAATGCAGAAGTTCGTGCCATGAAGTCGCATCCGAATTTTTTCGCAACGAACACACCCAATCCACCCCATTGGACCCTAAACTCATGTTTTGGTGCTTCTCGTGGTGTTTGAGTATATTTGGCAATATTTCGTTACTACACGAAACTCGGTGCAAAATGGATTGAACTGGTGCAATTAAGTGCACCAGTTCGTGCCATGAAATCGCATCGGAATTTTTTCACAACGAACGCACCCGATCCACCCCATTGAACCCTAAACTCATGTATTTGGTGCGTTTCATAGTGTCTGGGTGCATTTTGGATTGTTTCATTACTGCACGAAGCTAGTTGCAAAACGGGTTGAACAGGTGCAATTAGTGCAAAAGTTCGTGCCACAAAGTCGCATCAGAATTTTTTTGCAACGAATGCACCCGATCCACCCCATTGGACCTTAAACTCATGTATTGGTGTGTTTCGTAGTGTTTGGGTGCATTTAGGATTGTTTCGTTACAGCACGAAGCTTGGTGTAAATGGGCTGAACTGGTGCAATTAATGCAAAAGTTCGTGCCATGAAGTCGCATCGGAATTTTTCGCAACGAACGCACCCGGTCCACCCCATTGCACCCTAAACTCATGTTTTGGTGCGTCTCGTAGTTTTTGGGTGCAATTGGCAATGTTTCATTACAACACGACCCTCGGTGCAAAACGGGTTGAACTGGTGCTGTTAATGCACAAGATTGTGCCATGAAATCGCATCGGAATTTTTCGCAACAAACGCACCCGATCCACCCCATTGGACCCTAAACTCATGTTTTGGAGCGTCTCGTAGTGTTTGAATGCATTTTGGATTGTTTCGTTACTGCACGAAGCTTGGTGCAAAACAGGCTGAACTGGTGCAATTAATGCAAAAGTTCGTGCCACGAAGTCGCATCAGTTTTTTTTCGCAACGAACGCACCCGATCCACCCTATTGGACCCTAAACTCATGTATTGGTGCGTTTCGTAGAGTTTGGGTGCATTTTGGATTGTTTCGTTATTGCACGAAGCTCGGTGCAAAACGGACTGAACTGGTGTAATTAATGCAAAAGTTCGCGCCATGAAATCCCAACGGAATTTTTCGCAACCAACGCAGCCGCTCCACCCCATTGAACCCTAAACTCATGTATTTGTTGTGTTTCGTAGTGTTTGGGTGCATTTAGGATTGTTTCGTTACTGCACGAAGCTCGGTGCAAACTGGGTCGAACTGGTGCAATTAGTGCAAAAGTTCGTGCCACAAAGTCGCATCAGAATTTTTTGCAATGAATGCACCCGATCCACCCCATTGGACCATAAACTCATGTTTTGGTGCGTCTCGTAGTGTTTGGGTGCATTTGGCAATGTTTCATTACTACACAAAACTCGGTGCAAAACGGGTTGAACTGGTGCAGTTAATGCACAAGTTTGTGCCATGAAGTTGTTTTGGAAATTTTCGCAAGAAATGTACCCGATCCACCCCATTGGACCCTAAACTCATGTATTGCTGCATTTCATAGTGTTTGGGTGCATTTTGGATTGTTTTGCTACTGCACGAAGCTTGGTGCAAAACAGGCTGAACTGGTGCAATTAATGCAAAAGTTCGTGCCGCGAAGTCGCATTGGTATTTTTTGCAATGAACACACCCGATCGACCCCATTGGACCCTAAACTCATGTTTTGGTGCGTCTCATAGTATTTGGGTGCATTTGGCAATGTTTCGTTACTACAGGAAACTCTTACTACAGGAAACTCGGTACAAAATGGGTTGAACTGCTGCAAATAATGCAGAAGTTCGTGCCATGAAGTCGCATCCGAATTTTTCGCAACGAACACACCCAATCCACCCCATTGGACCCTAAACTCATGTTTTGGTGCTTCTCGTGGTGTTTGAGTATATTTGGCAATATTTCGTTACTACACGAAACTCGGTGCGAAATGGATTGAACTGGTGCAATTAATGCACCAGTTCGTGCCATGAAATCGCATCGGAATTTTTTCACAACGAACGCACCCGATCCAACCCATTGAACCCTAAACTCATGTATTTGGTGCGTTTCATAGTGTCTGGGTGCATTTTGGATTGTTTCATTACTGCACGAAGCTAGTTGCAAAACGGGTTGAACAGGTGCAATTAGTGCAAAAGTTCGTGCCACAAAGTCGCATCAGAATTTTTTGCAACGAATGCACCCGATCCACCCCATTGGACCTTAAACTCATGTATTGGTGCGTTTCGTAGTGTTTGGGTGCATTTAGGATTGTTTCGTTACAGCACGAAGCTCGGTGTAAAATGGGCTGAACTGGTGCAATTAATGCAAAAGTTCGTGCCATGAAGTCGCATCGGAATTTTTCGCAACGAACGCACCCGGTCCACCCCATTGCACCCTAAACTCATGTTTTGGTGTGTCTCGTAGTTTTTGGGTGCAATTGGCAATGTTTCATTACAACACGACCCTCGGTGCAAAACGGGTTGAACTGGTGCTGTTAATGCACAAGATTGTGCCATGAAATCGCATCGGATTTTTTCGCAACAAACGCACCCGATCCACCCCATTGGACCCTAAACTCATGTTTTGGAGTGTCTCGTAGTGTTTGAATGCATTTTGGATTGTTTCGTTACTGCACGAAGCTTGGTGCAAAACAGGCTGAACTGGTGTAATTAATGCAAAAGTTCGTGCCACGAAGTCGCATCAGTTTTTTCGCAACGAACGCACCCGATCCACCCTATTGGACCCTAAACTCATGTATTGGTGCGTTTCGTAGAGTTTGGGTGCATTTTGGATTGTTTCGTTATTGCACGAAGCTCGGTGCAAAACGGACTGAACTAGGTGTAATTAATGCAAAAGTTCGCGCCATGAAATCCCAACGGAATTTTTCGCAACCAACGCAGCCGCTCCACCCCATTGAACCCTAAACTCATGTATTTGTTGTGTTTCGTAGTGTTTGGGTGCATTTAGGATTGTTTCGTTACTGCACGAAGCTCGGTGCAAAATGGGTCGAACTGGTGCAATTAGTGCAAAAGTTCGTGCCACAAAGTCACATCAGAATTTTTTGCAACGAATGCACCCGATCCACCCCATTGGACCATAAACTCATGTTTTGGTGCGTCTCGTAGTGTTTGGGTGAATTTGGCAATGTTTCATTACTACACAAAACTCGGTGCAAAACGGGTTGAACTGGTGCAGTTAATGCACAAGTTTGTGCCATGAAGTTGTTTTGGAAATTTTCGCAAGAAATGTACCCGATCCACCCCATTGGACCCTAAACTCATGTATTGCTACATTTCATAGTGTTTGGGTGCATTTTGGATTGTTTTGCTACTTGCACGAAGCTTGGTGCAAAACAGGCTGAACTGGTGCAATTAATGCAAAAGTTCGTGCCGCGAAGTCGCATTGGTATTTTTTGCAATGAACACACCCGATCGACCCCATTGGACCCTAAACTCATGTTTTGGTGCGTCTCATAGTATTTGGGTGCATTTGGCAATGTTTCGTTACTACAGGAAACTCTTACTACAGGAAACTCGGTACAAAATGGGTTGAACTGCTGCAAATAATGCAGAAGTTCGTGCCATGAAGTCGCATCCGAATTTTTCACAACGAACACACCCAATCCACCCCATTGGACCCTAAACTCATGTTTTGGTGCGTCTCGTAGTGTTTGAATGCATTTTGATTGTTTCGTTACTGCACGAAGCTCGATACAAAACGGGATGAACTGGTGCAATTAATGCAAAAGTTCGTGCCACGAAGTCGCATTGGTATTTTTTGCAACGAACACAACCGATCCACCCCATTGGACCCTAAACAAATGTTTTGGTGCATCTCATAGTATTTGGGTGCATTTGGCATTGTTTCATTACTACACGAAACTCGGTGCATTTTGATTGTTTCGTTACTGCACGAAGCTCCATACAAAACGGGATGAACTAGTGCAATTAATGCAAAAGTTCGTGCCGCGAAGTCGCATTGGTATTTTTTGCAACGAACTCACCCGATCCACCCTATTAAACCTAAACTCATGTATTTGGTGCGTTTCATAGTGTCTGGGTGCATTTTGGATTGTTTCATTACTGCACGAAGCTAGTTGCAAAACGGGTTAAACTGGTGCAATTAGTGAAAAAGTTCGTGCCACAAAGTCGCATCAGAATTTTTTGCAACGAATGCACCCGATCCACCCCATTGGACCCTAAACTCATGTATTTGTGCGTTTCGTAATGTTTGGGTGCATTTAGGATTGTTTCGTTAATGCACGAAGCTCGGTGCAAAACGGGCTGAACTGGTGCAATTAATCCAAAAGTTCGTGCCGCGAAGTCGCATCAGAATTTTTCACAACAAATGCACCCGATCCACCCCATTGGACCCTAAACTCATGTTTTGGTGTGTCTCATAGTATTTGGGTGCATTTGGCAAATTTTCGTTACTACATGAAACTTAGTGCATAACGGGTTGAACTGGTTGTAGTTAATGCAGAAGTTCATGCCACAAAGTTGCATCGAAATTTTTCGCAATGAATGCACCCGATAAATCCCATTGGACCCTAAACTCATGTTTTGGTGCGTCTCGTAGCGTATGGGTGCGTTTGGCAATGTTTCATTACAACACGACCCTCGGTACAAAACGGGTTGAACTGGTGCAGTTAAAGCACAAGTTTGTGCCATGAAGTCGTTTTGTAAATTTTCACAACGAATGCACCCGATCCACCCCATTGGACCCTAAACTCATGTTTTGGTGTGTCTCATAGTATTTGGGTGCATTTGGTAAATTTTCGTTACTACATGAAACTTAGTGCAAAACGGGTTGAACTGGTGCAGTTAATGCAGAAGTTCATGCCACAAAGTTGCATCGAAATTTTTCGCAATGAATGCACCCGATAAATCCCATTGGACCCTAAACTCATGTTTTAGTGCGTCTCGTAGCGTATGGGTGCGTTTGGCAATGTTTCATTACAACACGACCCTCGGTACAAAACGGGTTGAACTGGTGCAGTTAAAGCACAAGTTTGTGCCATGAAGTCGTTTTGTAAATTTTCGCAACGAATGCACCCGATCCACCCCATTGGACCCTAAAATCATGTTTTGTTGCGTTTCGTAGTGTTTGGGTGCATTTTGGATTGTTTCGCTAGTGCACGAAGCTTGGTGCAAAACGGGCTGAACTGGTGCAATTAAAGCAAAAGTTCGTGCCACGAAGTCGCATCAGAATTTTTCGCAACGAACACACTTGATCCACCCCATTGGACCCTAAACTCATGTTTTGATGTGTCTCGTAGTGTTTGGGTGCATTCGGCAATATTTCGTTACAACACGAAACTCGGTGCAAAATGGTTTGAACTGGTGCAATTAATGCACAAGTTCGTGCCATGAAATTGCATCGGAATTTTTCGCAACGAACAAACCCGATCGACCCCATTAAACCATAAACTCATGTATTGGTGCGTTTCGTAGTGTTTGGATGCATTTTTGTTTGTTCCGTTACTGCACGAAGCTCGATACAAAACGGGCTGAACTGGTGCAATTAATGCAAAAGTTCGTGCCGCGAAGTCGCATTGGAATTTTTCACAACGAATGCACACAATCCACCCCATTGGACCCTAAACTCATGTTTTGGTGCGTTTGGTAGTGTTTGGGTGTATTTGGCAATATTTTGTTACTACACGAAACTCGGTGCAAAACGGGTGCAATTAGTGCACAAGATCGTGCCTTGAAATCGCATCAGAATTTTTTGCAACGAACGCACCTGATTCACCCCATTGAACCTTAAACTCTTGTATTGATGCGTTTCGTAGTGTTTGGGTGCATTTTGGATTTTTTCGCTACTGCACGAAGGTTGGTGCAAAACGGGCTGAACTGGTGCAGTTAATGAAAAAGTTCGCGCCACAAAGTAGCATCAAAATTTTTTGCAACGAACGCACCCGATCCACCCCATTGGACCCTAAACTCATGTTTTGGTGTGTCTCGTAGTGTTTGGGTGTGTTTGGCAATATTTTGTTACAACACGAAACTCGGTGCAAAATGGGTTGAACTGGTGCAATTAATGTACAAGTTCGTGCCATGAAATCGCATCGGAATTTTTTGCAACGAACGCACCCGATCCACCCCATTGAACGCTAAACTCATGTATTGGTGCGTTTCGTTGCTGCACGAAGCTCGGTGCAAAACGGGCTGAACTGGTGCAATTAATGTAAAAGTACATGCCACGAAGTCGCATCCGAATTTTTCGGAACGAATGCACCTGATCCACCCCATTGGACCCAAAACTCGTGTTTTGGTACGTCTCGTAGTGTTTGGGTGCATTTTGGATTGTTTCATTACTGCACGAAGCTAGTTGCAAAACGGGTCGAACTTGTGCAATTAGTGCAAAAGTTCGTGCCATAAATCGCATCAGAATTTTTTGCTACGAATACAACCGATCCACCACGTTGGGCCCTAAATTCATGTTTTGGTGCGTTTCGTAGTGTGTGGATGCATTTTGGATTGTTTCGTTACTGCACGAAGCTCGAAACAAAATGGGCTAAACTGGTGCAATTAATGCAAAAGTTCGTGCCACGAAGTCGCATCGGAGTTTTTCGCACTGAAAGCACCCGATCCACCCCATTGGACCCTAAAGTCATGTTTTGGTGCGTCTCATAGTGTTTGGGTACATTTAGCAATGTTTCATTACTACACAACCCTCGGTGCGAAACGGGTTGAACTGGTGCAGTTAAGGCACAAGTTTGTGCCATGAAGTCGTTTTGGAATTTTTCGCAACGAATGCACCCGATCCACCCCATTGAACCTTAAACTCATGTATTAGTGTGTTTCGTATTGTTTGGGTGCATTTTGGATTGTTTCGTTACTGCATGAAGCTTGGTGCAAAACGGGCTGAACTGGTGCAATTAATGTTAATTTTCGTGCCACGAAATCGCATCGGAATTTTTCGCAACGAACGCACCCAATCCACCCCATTGAATGCTAAACTCATGTATTGGTGCATTTCGTAGTTTTTGGGTGCATTTTGGATTGTTTCGCTATTGCACGAAGCTTGGTGCAAAACGGGCTGAACTGGTGCAATTAATGCAAAAGTTCCTGGCATGAAATCGCAACGGACTTTTTTCGCAACGAACGCACCCGATCCACCCCATTGAACCCCAAACTCATGCATTTGGTGCGTTTCGTAGTGTTTGGGTGCATTTTGGATTGTTTCGTTACTGCACGAAACTTGGTGCAAAACGGGTTGAACTGGTGCAATTAATGCACTAGTTCGTGCCATGAAATCGCATTGGAATTTTTCGCGATGAATGCACCCGATCCACCCCATTGGAGCCTAAACTCATGTATTGCAGTGTTTCGTAGTGTTTGGGTGCATTTTGGATTGTTTCGCTATTGCACGAAGCCTGGTGCAAAACGGGCTGAACTGGTGCAATTAATGCAAAAGTTCGTGCCATGAAATCGCAACGGAATTTTTTGCAACGAACGCACCCGATCCACCCCATTGAACCCTAAACTCATGAATTGGTGCGTTTCATAGTATTCGGATGCATTTTGGATTGTTTCATTTCTGCACGAAGCTCGATAGAAAACGGGCTGAACTGGTGCAATTAATGCAAAAGTTCGTGCCATGAAATCTCATCGGAATTTGTCGCAATGAACGCACTCGATCCACCCCATTAAACCCTAAACTCATGTATTTGGTGCATTTCGTAGTGTTTGGGTGCATTTAGGATTGTTTCGTTACTGCACGAAGCTCGGTGCAAAACAGGCTGACCTGGTGAAATTAATGCAAAAGTTCGTGCCACGAAGTCTT
>NW_024376535.1:0-46496 GCF_016808335.1 Panicum virgatum
TTGGCCCATTTGCACCGAGTTTAGTGCAGTAACAAAACGGTCCCAAATGCACCCAAACATTACGAAATGCAACAAAACATGAGTCTAGGGTCCCATGGTGTGTATCGGGTGCGTTCGTAGCGAAAAGTTTCCGACGCGACTATGTGGCAAGAACTTTTGCATTAATTGCACTAGTTCGGTCCATTTTGCACCGAGTTTATTGAAGTAACGAAACGATCCCAAATGCATCCAAACATTACGAAATTTAACAAAACATGAGTTTTGGATACCTTGGTGGTTATCGAGTGCATTCATAGGGAAAAATTCCCACGCGACTTCGTGGCACAAACTTTTCATTAATTGCTCCAGTTCGGCTCATTTTGCACCGAGTTTAGTGCAGTAACGAAACGATCCCCAATGCATGCACTCAAACAATACGAAATGCAAGAAAACATGAGTTTTGTGTCCCATGGTGTGTATCGGGTGCGTTCATAGCGAAAAGATACGACGCGAGTTCGTGGCACGATCTTTTGCATTAATTGCATCAGATTGGCCCGTTTGCATCGAGTTTAATGCAGTAACAAAATGGTCCCAAATGCACCAAACGTTACGAAATGCAACAAAACATGAGTTTAGGGTCCCTTGGTGTGTTTCTCGTGCATTCATAGTGAATTGTTCCGATGCGATTTCGTGGCATGAACTTTTGCATTAACTGCGCCAGCTCGGCCCATTTTGCACCGAGTTTAGTGCAGTAGCGAAACGGTCCCATGTGCACCCAAACATTACGAAACGCACTAAAACTTGAGTTTAGGGTCCAATGGTGTGGATCAGGCAGGTTTGTAGTGACAAGTTCAGACGCGACATCGTGGCACGAACTTTTGCATTAATTGCACTAGATTGGCCGATTTGCACCGAGTTTAGTGCAGTAACAAAACAATCATAAATGCACCCAAACATTACGAAACGCACTAAAACTTGAGTTTAGGGTCCAATGGTGTGGATCAGGCAGGTTTGTAGTGACAAGTTCAGACGCGACTTCGTGGCACAAACTTTTGCAGTAATTGCACTAGATTGGCCCATTTGCACCGAGTTTAGTGCAGTAACAAAACAATCATAAATGCACCCAAACATTACGAAATGCAACAAGAACATGAGTTTAGGGTCCCACGGTGTGTATCGGGTGAGTTCTTAGCGAAAAGTTCCGACACTACGTCGTGGCATGAACTTTTGCATTTATTGCACCAGTTCGACCCATTTTGCACCGAGTTTAGTGCAGTAGCGAAAGGATCCCAAATAAACCCAAACTTTACGAAATGCAACAAAACATGAGTTTAGAGTCCAATGGTGTGGATCGGGCGCGTTCGTAGCGAAATGTTCCGACACGACTTCGTGTCATGAACTTTTGCATTAATTGCATCAGTTTGGCCCATTTCGCACCGAGTTTAGTGCAGTAGCGAAACGGTACCGAGTGCACCCAAATATTACAAAACACACTAAAACATGAGTTTAGGGTCCAATGGTGTGGATCGGGCATGTTCGTAGTGACAAGTTCAGACGCGACTTCGTGACACGAACTTTTGCATTAATTGCACCAGATTGGCCCATTTGCACCGAGTTTAGTGCAGTAACAAAACGGTCCCAAATGCACCCAAACATTACGAAACTGCAACAAAACATGAGTCTAGGGTCCCATGGTGTGTATCGGGTGCGTTCGTAGCGAAAAGTTCCGACGCGACTACGTGGCAAGAACTTTTGCATTAATTGCACTAGTTCGGTCCATTTTGCACCGAGTTTATTGAAGTAACGAAACGATCCCAAATGCATCCAAACATTACGAAATTTAACAAAACATGAGTTTTGGATACCTTGGTGGTTATCGGGTGCGTTCATAGGGAAAAATTCCCACGCGACTTCGTGGCACAAACTTTTCATTAATTGCTCCAGTTCGGCTCATTTTGCACCGAGTTTAGTGCAGTAACGAAACGATCCCCAATGCATGCACTCAAACAATACGAAATGCAAGAAAACATGAGTTTTGTGTCCCATGGTGTGTATCGGGTGCGTTCGTAGCGAAAAGATACGACGCGAGTTCATGGCACGATCTTTTGCATTAATTGCATCAGATTGGCCCGTTTGCATCGAGTTTAATGCAGTAACAAAATGGTCCCAAATGCACCAAACGTTACGAAATGCAACAAAACATGAGTTTAGGGTCCCTTGGTGTGTTTCTCGTGCATTCATAGTGAATTGTTCCGATGCGATTTCGTGGCATGAACTTTTGCATTAACTGCGCCATCTCGGCCCATTTTGCACCGAGTTTAGTGAAGTAGCGAAACGGTCCCATGTGCACCCAAACATTACGAAACGCACTAAAACTTGAGTTTAGGGTCCAATGGTGTGGATCAGGCAGGTTTGTAGTGACAAGTTCAGACGCGACTTCGTGGCACTGAACTTTTGCATTAATTGCACTAGATTGGCCGATTTGCACCGAGTTTAGTGCAGTAACAAAACAATCATAAATGCACCCAAACATTACGAAACGCACTAAAACTTGAGTTTAGGGTCCAATGGTGTGGATCAGGCAGGTTTGTAGTGACAAGTTCAGACGCGACTTCGTGGCACAAACTTTTGCAGTAATTGCACTAGATTGGCCCATTTGCACCGAGTTTAGTGCAGTAACAAAACAATCATAAATGCACCCAAACATTACGAAATGCAACAAGAACATGAGTTTAGGGTCCCACGGTGTGTATCGGGTGAGTTCTTAGCGAAAAGTTCCGACACTACGTCGTGGCATGAACTTTTGCATTTATTGCACCAGTTCGACCCATTTTGCACCGAGTTTAGTGCAGTAGCGAAAGGATCCCAAATAAACCCAAACTTTACGAAATGCAACAAAACATGAGTTTAGAGTCCAATGGTGTGGATCGGGCGCGTTCGTAGCGAAATGTTCCGACACGACTTCGTGTCATGAACTTTTGCATTAATTGCATCAGTTTGGCCCATTTCGCACCGAGTTTAGTGCAGTAGCGAAACGGTACCGAGTGCACCCAAATATTACAAAACACACTAAAACATGAGTTTAGGGTCCAATGGTGTGGATCGGGCATGTTCGTAGTGACAAGTTCAGACGCGACTTCGTGACACGAACTTTTGCATTAATTGCACCAGATTGGCCCATTTGCACCGAGTTTAGTGCAGTAACAAAACGGTCCCAAATGCACCCAAACATTACGAAACTGCAACAAAACATGAGTCTAGGGTCCCATGGTGTGTATCGGGTGCGTTCGTAGCGAAAAGTTCCGACGCGACTACGTGGCAAGAACTTTTGCATTAATTGCACTAGTTCGGTCCATTTTGCACCGAGTTTATTGAAGTAACGAAACGATCCCAAATGCATCCAAACATTACGAAATTTAACAAAACATGAGTTTTGGATACCTTGGTGGTTATCGGGTGCGTTCATAGGGAAAAATTCCCACGCGACTTCGTGGCACAAACTTTTCATTAATTGCTCCAGTTCGGCTCATTTTGCACCGAGTTTAGTGCAGTAACGAAACGATCCCCAATGCATGCACTCAAACAATACGAAATGCAAGAAAACATGAGTTTTGTGTCCCATGGTGTGTATCGGGTGCGTTCGTAGCGAAAAGATACGACGCGAGTTCGTGGCACGATCTTTTGCATTAATTGCATCAGATTGGCCCGTTTGCATCGAGTTTAATGCAGTAACAAAATGGTCCCAAATGCACCAAACGTTACGAAATGCAACAAAACATGAGTTTAGGGTCCCTTGGTGTGTTTCTCGTGCATTCATAGTGAATTGTTCCGATGCGATTTCGTGGCATGAACTTTTGCATTAACTGCGCCATCTCGGCCCATTTTGCACCGAGTTTAGTGAAGTAGCGAAACGGTCCCATGTGCACCCAAACATTACGAAACGCACTAAAACTTGAGTTTAGGGTCCAATGGTGTGGATCAGGCAGGTTTGTAGTGACAAGTTCAGACGCGACTTCGTGGCACAAACTTTTGCAGTAATTGCACTAGATTGGCCCATTTGCACCGAGTTTAGTGCAGTAACAAAACAATCATAAATGCACCCAAACATTACGAAATGCAACAAGAACATGAGTTTAGGGTCCCACGGTGTGTATCGGGTGAGTTCTTAGCGAAAAGTTCCGACACTACGTCGTGGCATGAACTTTTGCATTTATTGCACCAGTTCGACCCATTTTGCACCGAGTTTAGTGCAGTAGCGAAAGGATCCCAAATAAACCCAAACTTTACGAAATGCAACAAAACATGAGTTTAGAGTCCAATGGTGTGGATCGGGCGCGTTCGTAGCGAAATGTTCCGACACGACTTCGTGTCATGAACTTTTGCATTAATTGCATCAGTTTGGCCCATTTCGCACCGAGTTTAGTGCAGTAGCGAAACGGTACCGAGTGCACCCAAATATTACAAAACACACTAAAACATGAGTTTAGGGTCCAATGGTGTGGATCGGGCATGTTCGTAGTGACAAGTTCAGACGCGACTTCGTGACACGAACTTTTGCATTAATTGCACCAGATTGGCCCATTTGCACCGAGTTTAGTGCAGTAACAAAACGGTCCCAAATGCACCCAAACATTACGAAACGCAACAAAACATGAGTCTAGGGTCCCATGGTGTGTATCGGGTGCGTTCGTAGCGAAAAGTTCCTGACGCGACTACGTGGCAAGAACTTTTGCATTAATTGCACTAGTTCGGTCCATTTTGCACCGAGTTTATTGAAGTAACGAAACGATCCCAAATGCATCCAAACATTACGAAATTTAACAAAACATGAGTTTTGGATACCTTGGTGGTTATCGGGTGCGTTCATAGGGAAAAATTCCCACGCGACTTCGTGGCACAAACTTTTCATTAATTGCTCCAGTTCGGCTCATTTTGCACCGAGTTTAGTGCAGTAACGAAACGATCCCCAATGCATGCACTCAAACAATACGAAATGCAAGAAAACATGAGTTTTGTGTCCCATGGTGTGTATCGGGTGCGTTCGTAGCGAAAAGATACGACGCGAGTTCGTGGCACGATCTTTTGCATTAATTGCATCAGATTGGCCCAGTTTGCATCGAGTTTAATGCAGTAACAAAATGGTCCCAAATGCACCAAACGTTACGAAATGCAACAAAACATGAGTTTAGGGTCCCTTGGTGTGTTTCTCGTGCATTCATAGTGAATTGTTCCGATGCGATTTCGTGGCATGAACTTTTGCATTAACTGCGCCAGCTCGGCCCATTTTGCACCGAGTTTAGTGCAGTAGCGAAACGGTCCCATGTGCACCCAAACATTACGAAACGCACTAAAACTTGAGTTTAGGGTCCAATGGTGTGGATCAGGCAGGTTTGTAGTGACAAGTTCAGACGCGACTTCGTGGCACGAACTTTTGCATTAATTGCACTAGATTGGCCGATTTGCACCGAGTTTAGTGCAGTAACAAAACAATCATAAATGCACCCAAACATTACGAAACGCACTAAAACTTGAGTTTAGGGTCCAATGGTGTGGATCAGGCAGGTTTGTAGTGACAAGTTCAGACGCGACTTCGTGGCACAAACTTTTGCATTAATTGCACTAGATTGGCCCATTTGCACCGAGTTTAGTGCAGTAACAAAACAATCATAAATGCACCCAAACATTACGAAATGCAACAAGAACATGAGTTTAGGGTCCCACGGTGTGTATCGGGTGAGTTCTTAGCGAAAAGTTCCGACACTACGTCGTGGCATGAACTTTTGCATTTATTGCACCAGTTCGGCCCATTTTGCACCGAGTTTAGTGCAGTAGCGAAAGGATCCCAAATAAACCCAAACTTTACGAAATGCAACAAAACATGAGTTTAGAGTCCAATGGTGTGGATCGGGCGCGTTCGTAGCGAAATGTTCCGACACGACTTCGTGTCATGAACTTTTGCATTAATTGCATCAGTTTGGCCCATTTCGCACCGAGTTTAGTGCAGTAGCGAAACGGTACCGAGTGCACCCAAATATTACAAAACACACTAAAACATGAGTTTAGGGTCCAATGGTGTGGATCGGGCATGTTCGTAGTGACAAGTTCAGACGCGACTTCGTGACACGAACTTTTGCATTAATTGCACCAGATTGGCCCATTTGCACCGAGTTTAGTGCAGTAACAAAACGGTCCCAAATGCACCCAAACATTACGAAATGCAACAAAACATGAGTCTAGGGTCCCATGGTGTGTATCGGGTGCGTTCGTAGCGAAAAGTTCCGACGCGACTACGTGGCAAGAACTTTTGCATTAATTGCACTAGTTCGGTCCATTTTGCACCGAGTTTATTGAAGTAACGAAACGATCCCAAATGCATCCAAACATTACGAAATTTAACAAAACATGAGTTTTGGATACCTTGGTGGTTATCGGGTGCGTTCATAGGGAAAAATTCCCACGCGACTTCGTGGCACAAACTTTTCATTAATTGCTCCAGTTCGGCTCATTTTGCACCGAGTTTAGTGCAGTAACGAAACGATCCCCAATGCATGCACTCAAACAATACGAAATGCAAGAAAACATGAGTTTTGTGTCCCATGGTGTGTATCGGGTGCGTTCGTAGCGAAAAGATACGACGCGAGTTCGTGGCACGATCTTTTGCATTAATTGCATCAGATTGGCCCATTTGCATCGAGTTTAATGCAGTAACAAAATTGTCCCAAATGCACCAAACGTTACGAAATGCAACAAAACATGAGTTTAGGGTCCCTTGGTGTGTTTCTCGTGCATTCATAGTGAATTGTTCCGATGCGATTTCGTGGCATGAACTTTTGCATTAACTGCGCCATCTCGGCCCATTTTGCACCGAGTTTAGTGCAGTAGCGAAACGGTCCCATGTGCACCCAAACATTACGAAACGCACTAAAACTTGAGTTTAGGGTCCAATGGTGTGGATCAGGCGGGTTTGTAGTGACAAGTTCAGACGCGACTTCGTGGCACGAACTTTTGCATTAATTGCACTAGATTGGCCGATTTGCACCGAGTTTAGTGCAGTAACAAAACAATCATAAATGCACCCAAACATTACGAAATGCACTAAAACTTGAGTTTAGGGTCCAATGGTGTGGATCAGGCAGGTTTGTAGTGACAAGTTCAGACGCGACTTCGTGGCACAAACTTTTGCATTAATTGCACTAGATTGGCCCATTTGCACCGAGTTTAGTGCAGTAACAAAACAATCATAAATGCACCCAAACATTACGAAATGCAACAAGAACATGAGTTTAGGGTCCCACGGTGTGTATCGGGTGAGTTCTTAGCGAAAAGTTCCGACACTACGTCGTGGCATGAACTTTTGCATTTATTGCACCAGTTCGGACCCATTTTGCACCGAGTTTAGTGCAGTAGCGAAAGGATCCCAAATAAACCCAAACTTTACGAAATGCAACAAAACATGAGTTTAGAGTCCAATGGTGTGGATCGGGCGCGTTCGTAGCGAAATGTTCCGACACGACTTCGTGTCATGAACTTTTGCATTAATTGCATCAGTTTCGGCCCATTTCGCACCGAGTTTAGTGCAGTAGCGAAACGGTACCGAGTGCACCCAAATATTACAAAACACACTAAAACATGAGTTTAGGGTCCAATGGTGTGGATCGGGCATGTTCGTAGTGACAAGTTCAGACGCGACTTCGTGACACGAACTTTTGCATTAATTGCACCAGATTGGCCCATTTGCACCGAGTTTAGTGCAGTAACAAAACGGTCCCAAATGCACCCAAACATTACGAAATGCAACAAAACATGAGTCTAGGGTCCCATGGTGTGTATCGGGTGCGTTCGTAGCGAAAAGTTCCGACGCGACTACGTGGCAAGAACTTTTGCATTAATTGCACTAGTTCGGTCCATTTTGCACCGAGTTTATTGAAGTAACGAAACGATCCCAAATGCATCCAAACATTACGAAATTTAACAAAACATGAGTTTTGGATACCTTGGTGGTTATCGGTGCGTTCATAGGGAAAAATTCCCACGCGACTTCGTGGCACAAACTTTTCATTAATTGCTCCAGTTCGGCTCATTTTGCACCGAGTTTAGTGCAGTAACGAAACGATCCCCAATGCATGCACTCAAACAATACGAAATGCAAGAAAACATGAGTTTTGTGTCCCATGGTGTGTATCGGGTGCGTTCGTAGCGAAAAGATACGACGCGAGTTCGTGGCACGATCTTTTGCATTAATTGCATCAGATTGGCCCATTTGCATCGAGTTTAATGCAGTAACAAAATTGTCCCAAATGCACCAAACGTTACGAAATGCAACAAAACATGAGTTTAGGGTCCCTTGGTGTGTTTCTCGTGCATTCATAGTGAATTGTTCCGATGCGATTTCGTGGCATGAACTTTTGCATTAACTGCGCCAGCTCGGCCCATTTTGCACCGAGTTTAGTGCAGTAGCGAAACGGTCCCATGTGCACCCAAACATTACGAAACGCACTAAAACTTGAGTTTAGGGTCCAATGGTGTGGATCAGGCGGGTTTGTAGTGACAAGTTCAGACGCGACTTCGTGGCACGAACTTTTGCATTAATTGCACCAGATTGGCCCATTTGCACCGAGTTTAGTGCAGTAACAAAACAATCATAAATGCACCCAAACATTACGAAATGCAACAGGAACATGAGTTTAGGGTCCCACGGTGTGTATCGGGTGAGTTCTTAGCGAAAAGTTCCGACACTACGTCGTGGCATGAACTTTTGCATTTATTGCACCAGTTCGGCCCATTTTGCACCGAGTTTAGTGCAGTAGCGAAAGGATCCCCAATAAACCCAAACTTTACGAAATGCAACAAAACATGAGTTTAGAGTCCAATGGTGTGGATCGGGCGCGTTCGTAGCGAAAAGTTCCGACACGACTTCGTGTCATGAACTTTTGCATTAATTGCATCAGTTTGGCCCATTTCGCACCGAGTTTAGTGCAGTAGCGAAACGGTACCGAGTGCACCCAAATATTACAAAACACACTAAAACATGAGTTTAGGGTCCAATGGTGTGGATCGGGCATGTTCGTAGTGACAAGTTCAGACGCGACTTCGTGACACGAACTTTTGCATTAATTGCACCAGATTGGCCCATTTGCACCGAGTTTAGTGCAGTAACAAAACGGTCCCAAATGCACCCAAACATTACGAAATGCAACAAAACATGAGTCTAGGGTCCCATGGTGTGTATCGGGTGCGTTCGTAGCGAAAAGTTCCGACGCGACTACGTGGCAAGAACTTTTGCATTAATTGCACTAGTTCGGTCCATTTTGCACCGAGTTTATTGAAGTAACGAAACGATCCCAAATGCATCCAAACATTACGAAATTTAACAAAACATGAGTTTTGGTTACCTTGGTGGTTATCGGGTGCGTTCATAGGGAAAAATTCCCACGCGACTTCGTGGCACAAACTTTTCATTAATTGCTCCAGTTCGGCTCATTTTGCACCGAGTTTAGTGCAGTAACGAAACGATCCCCAATGCACTCAAACAATACGAAATGCAAGAAAACATGAGTTTTGTGTCCCATGGTGTGTATCGGGTGCGTTCGTAGCGAAAAGATACGACGCGAGTTCGTGGCACGATCTTTTGCATTAATTGCATCAGATTGGCCCGTTTGCATCGAGTTTAATGCAGTAACAAAATTGTCCCAAATGCACCAAACGTTACGAAATGCAACAAAACATGAGTTTAGGGTCCCTTGGTGTGTTTCTCGTGCATTCATAGTGAATTGTTCCGATGCGATTTCGTGGCATGAACTTTTGCATTAACTGCGCCAGTTCGGCCCATTTTGCACCGAGTTTAGTGCAGTAGCGAAACGGTCCCATGTGCACCCAAACATTACGAAACGCACTAAAACTTGAGTTTAGGGTCCAATGGTGTGGATCAGGCGGGTTTGTAGTGACAAGTTCAGACGCGACTTCGTGGCACGAACTTTTGCATTAATTGCACCAGATTGGCCCATTTGCACCGAGTTTAGTGCAGTAACAAAACAATCATAAATGCACCCAAACATTACGAAATGCAACAGGAACATGAGTTTAGGGTCCCACGGTGTGTATCGGGTGAGTTCTTAGCGAAAAGTTCCGACACTACGTCGTGGCATGAACTTTTGCATTTATTGCACCAGTTCGGCCCATTTTGCACCGAGTTTAGTGCAGTAGCGAAAGGATCCCAAATAAACCCAAACATTACGAAATGCAACAAAACATGAGTTTAGAGTCCAATGGTGTGGATCGGGCGCGTTCGTAGCGAAAAGTTCCGACACGACTTCGTGGCATGAACTTTTGCATTAATTGCATCAGTTCGGCCCATTTCGCACCGAGTTTATTGCAGTAGCGAAACGGTACCGAGTGCACCCAAATATTACAAAACACACTAAAACATGAGTTTAGGGTCCAATGGTGTGGATCGGGCACGTTCGTAGTGACAAGTTCAGACGCGACTTCGTGACACGAACTTTTGCAATAATTGCACCAGATTGGCCCATTTGCACCGAGTTTAGTGCAGTAACAAAACGGTCCCAAATGCACCCAAACATTACGAAATGCAACAAAACATGAGTCTAGGGTCCCATGGTGTGTATCGGGTGCGTTCGTAGTGAAAAGTTCCGACGCGACTACGTGGCAAGAACTTTTGCATTAATTGCACAAGTTCGGTCCATTTTGCACCGAGTTTATTGAAGTAACGAAACGATCCCAAATGCATCCAAACATTACGAAATTTAACAAAACATGAGTTTTGGATACCTTGGTGGTTATCGGGTGCGTTCATAGGGAAAAATTCCCACGCGACTTCGTGGCACAAACTTTTCATTAATTGCTCCAGTTCGGCTCATTTTGCGCCGAGTTTAGTGCAGTAACGAAACGATCCCCAATGCACTGAAATAATACGAAATGCAAGAAAACATGAGTTTTGTGTCCCATGGTGTGTATCGGGTGCGTTCGTAGCGAAAAGATACGACGCGAGTTCGTGGCACGATCTTTTGCATTAATTGCATCAGATTGGCCCGTTTGCATCGAGTTCAATGCAGTAACAAAATGGTCCCAAATGCACCAAACGTTACGAGATGCAACAAAACATGAGTTTAGGGTCCCTTGGTGTGTTTCTCGTGCATTCATAGTGAATTGTTCCGATGCGATTTCGTGGCATGAACTTTTGCATTAACTGCGCCAGTTCGGCCCATTTTGCACCGAGTTTAGTGCAGTAGCGAAACGGTCCCATGTGCACCCAAACATTACGAAACACACTAAAACTTGAGTTTAGGGTCCAATGGTGTGGATCAGGCAGGTTTGTAGTGACAAGTTCAGACGCGGCTTCGTGGCACGAACTTTTGCATTAATTGCACCAGATTGGCCCATTTGCACCGAGTTTAGTGCAGTAACAAAACAATCATAAATGCACCCAAACATTACAAAATGCAACAAGAACATGAGTTTAGGGTCCCACGGTGTGTATCAGGTGAGTTCTTAGCGAAAAGTTCCGACACTACGTCGTGGCATGAACTTTTGCATTTATTGCACCAGTTCGGCCCATTTTGCACCGAGTTTAGTGCAGTAGCGAAAGGATCCCAAATAAACCCAAACTTTACGAAATGCAACAAAACATGAGTTTAGAGTCCAATGGTGTGGATCGGGCGTGTTCGTAGCGAAAAGTTCCGACACGACTTCGTGGCATGAACTTTTGCATTAATTGCATCAGTTCGGCCCATTTCGCACCGAGTTTAGTGCAGTAGCGAAACGGTACCGAGTGCGCCCAAATATTACAAAACACACTAAAACATGAGTTTAGGGTCCAATGGTGTGGATCGGGCACGTTCGTAGTGACAAGTTCAGACGCGACTTCGTGACACGAACTTTTGCAATAATTGCACCAGATTGGCCCATTTGCACCGAGTTTAGCGCAGTAACAAAACGGTCCCAAATGCACCCAAACATTACGAAATGCAACAAAACATGAGTCTAGGGTCCCATGGTGTGTATCGGGTGCGTTCGTAGCGAAAAGTTCCGACGCGACTACGTGGCAAGAACTTTTGCATTAATTGCACTAGTTCGGTCCATTTTGCACCGAGTTTATTGAAGTAACGAAATGATCCCAAATGCATCCAAACATTACGAAATTTAACAAAACATGAGTTTTGGATACCTTGGTGGTTATCGGGTGCGTTCATAGGGAAAAATTCCCACGCGACTTCGTGGCACAAACTTTTCATTAATTGCTCCAGTTCGGCTCATTTTGCACCGAGTTTAGTGCAGTAACGAAACGATCCCCAATGCACTCAAACAAAACGAAATGCAAGAAAACATGAGTTTTGTGTCCCATGGTGTGTATCGGGTGCGTTCGTAGCGAAAAGATACGACGCGAGTTCGTGGCACGATCTTTTGCATTAATTGCATCAGATTGGCCCGTTTGCATCGAGTTCAATGCAGTAACAAAATGGTCCCAAATGCACCAAACGTTACGAAATGCAACAAAACATGAGTTTAGGGTCCCTTGGTGTGTTTCTCGTGCATTCATAGTGAATTGTTCCGATGCGATTTCGTGGCATGAACTTTTGCATTAACTGCGCCAGTTCGGCCCATTTTGCACCGAGTTTAGTGCAGTAGCGAAACGGTCCCATGTGCACCCAAACATTACGAAACGCACTAAAACTTGAGTTTAGGGTCCAATGGTGTGGATCAGGCAGGTTTGTAGTGACAAGTTCAGACGCGGCTTCGTGGCACGAACTTTTGCATTAATTGCACCAGATTGGCCCATTTGCACCGAGTTTAGTGCAGTAACAAAACAATCATAAATGCACCTAACCATTACGAAATGCAACAAGAACATGAGTTTAGGGTCCCACGGTGTGTATCAGGTGAGTTCTTAGCGAAAAGTTCCGACACTACGTCGTGGCATGAACTTTTGCATTTATTGCACCAGTTCGGCCCATTTTGCACCGAGTTTAGTGCAGTAGCGAAAGGATCCCAAATAAACCCAAACTTTACGAAATGCAACAAAACATGAGTTTAGAGTCCGATGGTGTGGATCGGGCGTGTTCGTAGCGAAAAGTTCCGACACGACTTCGTGGCATGAACTTTTGCATTAATTGCATCAGTTCGGCCCATTTCGCACCGAGTTTAGTGCAGTAGCGAAACGGTACCGAGTGCACCCAAATATTACAAAACACACTAAAACATGAGTTTAGGGTCCAATGGTGTGGATCGGGCACGTTCGTAGTGACAAGTTCAGACGCGACTTCGTGACACGAACTTTTGCATTAATTGCACCAGATTGGCCCATTTGCACCGAGTTTAGTGCAGTAACAAAACGGTCCCAAATGCACCCAAACATTACGAAATGCAACAAAACATGAGTCTAGGGTCCCATGGTGTGTATCGGGTGCGTTCGTAGTGAAAAGTTCCGACGCGACTACGTGGCAAGAACTTTTGCATTAATTGCACAAGTTCGGTCCATTTTGCACCGAGTTTATTGAAGTAACGAAACGATCCCAAATGCATCCAAACATTACGAAATTTAACAAAACATGAGTTTTGGATACCTTGGTGGTTATCGGGTGCGTTCATAGGGAAAAATTCCCACGCGACTTCGTGGCACAAACTTTTCATTAATTGCTCCAGTTCGGCTCATTTTGCACCGAGTTTAGTGCAGTAACGAAACGATCCCCAATGCACTCAAACAATACGAAATGCAAGAAAACATGAGTTTTGTGTCCCATGGTGTGTATCGGGTGCGTTCGTAGCGAAAAGATACGACGCGAGTTCGTGGCACGATCTTTTGCATTAATTGCATCAGATTGGCCCGTTTGCATCGAGTTCAATGCAGTAACAAAATGGTCCCAAATGCACCAAACGTTACGAAATGCAACAAAACATGAGTTTAGCGTCCCTTGGTGTGTTTCTCGTGCATTCATAGTGAATTGTTCCGATGCGATTTCGTGGCATGAACTTTTGCATTAACTGCGCCAGTTCGGCCCATTTTGCACCGAGTTTAGTGCAGTAGCGAAACGGTCCCATGTGCACCCAAACATTACGAAACACACTAAAACTTGAGTTTAGGGTCCAATGGTGTGGATCAGGCAGGTTTGTAGTGACAAGTTCAGACGCGGCTTCGTGGCACGAACTTTTGCATTAATTGCACCAGATTGGCCCATTTGCACCGAGTTTAGTGCAGTAACAAAACAATCATAAATGCACCCAAACATTACAAAATGCAACAAGAACATGAGTTTAGGGTCCCACGGTGTGTATCAGGTGAGTTCTTAGCGAAAAGTTCCGACACTACGTCGTGGCATGAACTTTTGCATTTATTGCACCAGTTCGGCCCATTTTGCACCGAGTTTAGTGCAGTAGCGAAAGGATCCCAAATAAACCCAAACTTTACGAAATGCAACAAAACATGAGTTTAGAGTCCAATGGTGTGGATCGGGCGTGTTCGTAGCGAAAAGTTCCGACACGACTTCGTGGCATGAACTTTTGCATTAATTGCATCAGTTCGGCCCATTTCGCACCGAGTTTAGTGCAGTAGCGAAACGGTACCGAGTGCACCCAAATATTACAAAACACACTAAAACATGAGTTTAGGGTCCAATGGTGTGGATCGGGCACGTTCGTAGTGACAAGTTCAGACGCGACTTCATGACACGAACTTTTGCATTAATTGCACCAGATTGGCCCATTTGCACCGAGTTTAGTGCAGTAACAAAACGGTCCCAAATGCACCCAAACATTACGAAATGCAACAAAACATGAGTCTAGGGTCCCATGGTGTGTATCGGGTGCGTTCGTAGCGAAAAGTTCCGACGCGACTATGTGGCAAGAACTTTTGCATTAATTGCACTAGTTCGGTCCATTTTGCACCGAGTTTATTGAAGTAACGAAACGATCCCAAATGCATCCAAACATTACGAAATTTAACAAAACTTGAGTTTTGGATACCTTGGTGGTTATCGGGTGCGTTCATAGGGAAAAATTCCCACGCGACTTCGTGGCAGAAACTTTTCATTAATTGCTCCAGTTCGGCTCATTTTGCACCGAGTTTAGTGCAGTAACGAAACGATCCCCAATGCACTCAAACAATACGAAATGCAAGAAAACATGAGTTTTGTGTCCCATGGTGTGTATCGGGTGCGTTCGTAGCGAAAAGATACGACGCGAGTTCGTGGCACGATCTTTTGCATTAATTGCATCAGATTGGCCCGTTTGCATCGAGTTTAATGCAGTAACAAAATGGTCCCAAATGCACCAAATGTTACGAAATGCAACAAAACATGAGTTTAGGGTCCCTTGGTGTGTTTCTCGTGCATTCATAGTGAATTGTTCCGATGCGATTTCGTGGCA
Organism: Panicum virgatum; assembly: GCF_016808335.1. Taxonomy (NCBI): domain Eukaryota; kingdom Viridiplantae; phylum Streptophyta; class Magnoliopsida; order Poales; family Poaceae; genus Panicum; species Panicum virgatum. The sequence goes on from NW_024376535.1 coordinate 15,358, forward strand.
TGAACTTTTGCATTAACTGCGCCAGTTCGGCCCATTTTGCACCGAGTTTAGTGCAGTAGCGAAACGGTCCCATGTGCACCCAAACATTACGAAACGCACTAAAACTTGAGTTTAGGGTCCAATGGTGTGGATCAGGCAGGTTTGTAGTGACAAGTTCAGACGCGGCTTCGTGGCACGAACTTTTGCATTAATTGCACCAGATTGGCCCATTTGCACCGAGTTTAGTGCAGTAACAAAACAATCATAAATGCACCCAAACATTACGAAATGCAACAAGAACATGAGTTTAGGGTCCCACGGTGTGTATCAGGTGAGTTCTTAGCGAAAAGTTCCGACACTACATCGTGGCATGAACTTTTGCATTTATTGCACCAGTTCGGCCCATTTTGCACCGAGTTTAGTGCAGTAGCGAAAGGATCCCAAATAAACCCAAACTTTACGAAATGCAACAAAACATGAGTTTAGAGTCCAATGGTGTGGATCGGGCGTGTTCGTAGCGAAAAGTTCCGACACGACTTCGTGGCATGAACTTTTGCATTAATTGCATCAGTTCGGCCCATTTCGCACCGAGTTTAGTGCAGTAGCGAAACGGTACCGAGTGCACCCAAATATTACAAAACACACTAAAACATGAGTTTAGGGTCCAATGGTGTGGATCGGGCACGTTCGTAGTGACAAGTTCAGACGCGACTTCGTGACACGAACTTTTGCATTAATTGCACCAGATTGGCCCATTTGCACCGAGTTTAGTGCAGTAACAAAACGGTCCCAAATGCACCCAAACATTACGAAATGCAACAAAACATGAGTCTAGGGTCCCATGGTGTGTATCGGGTGCGTTCGTAGCGAAAAGTTCCGACGCGACTACGTGGCAAGAACTTTTGCATTAATTGCACTAGTTCGGTCCATTTTGCACCGAGTTTATTGAAGTAACGAAATGATCCCAAATGCATCCAAACATTACGAAATTTAACAAAACTTGAGTTTTGGATACCTTGGTGGTTATCGGGTGCGTTCATAGGGAAAAATTCCCACGCGACTTCGTGGCAGAAACTTTTCATTAATTGCTCCAGTTCGGCTCATTTTGCACCGAGTTTAGTGCAGTAACGAAACGATCCCCAATGCACTCAAACAATACAAAATGCAAGAAAACATGAGTTTTGTGTCCCATGGTGTGTATCGGGTGCGTTCGTAGCGAAAAGATACGACGCGAGTTCGTGGCACGATCTTTTGCATTAATTGCATCAGATTGGCCCGTTTGCATCGAGTTTAATGCAGTAACAAAATGGTCCCAAATGCACCAAATGTTACGAAATGCAACAAAACATGAGTTTAGGGTCCCTTGGTGTGTTTCTCGTGCATTCATAGTGAATTGTTACGATGCGATTTCGTGGCATGAACTTTTGCATTAACTGCGCCAGTTCGGCCCATTTTGCACCGAGTTTAGTGCAGTAGCGAAACGGTCCCATGTGCACCCAAACATTACGAAACGCACTAAAACTTGAGTTTAGGGTCCAATGGTGTGGATCAGGCAGGTTTGTAGTGACAAGTTCAGACGCGGCTTCGTGGCACGAACTTTTGCATTAATTGCACCAGATTGGCCCATTTGCACCGAGTTTAGTGCAGTAACAAAACAATCATAAATGCACCCAAACATTACGAAATGCAACAAGAACATGAGTTTAGGGTCCCACGGTGTGTATCGGGTGAGTTCTTAGCGAAAAGTTCCGACACTACGTCGTGGCATGAACTTTTGCATTTAATGCAAAAGTTCGTGCCACGAAGTCGTGTCGGATTTTTTCGCAACGTATGCTCCCGATCTACACCATTGGACCCTAAACTCTTGTTTTGGTGCGTTTCTTTCTATTTGGGTGCACTTGTGACTATTTCCCTACTGCACGAAACTTGGTGTAAAATCCGCCAGACTAGTGCAATTAATGTAAAAGTTCGTGCCACGAAGTCGTGTCATAATTTTTCTCGACGATTGCTCACGATCCACAACACTGGACCCTAAACTCATGTTTTGTTGCGTTTCTTTCCGTTCGGGTGCATTTGGGACTGTTTCGCTATTGCAAGAAAACGCGCCAACTTGGTGCGATTAATGCAAAACTTCGTGCCACGATGTCTTGTCAGAATTTTCCACAAAGAATGCTCCCGATCCACACCATTGGACCCTAATCTCATGTTTTGGTGCGTTTCTTTCCGTTTGGGTGCATTTGGAACCGTTTTGCTACTACACGAAACTTGCTGCAAAACGCGCCAAACTGGTGCAATTAATGCAAAAGTTCATGCCACGATGTCTCGTTAGAATTTTTCGCAACAAACACTCCTGATCCACACCATTGGAACCTAACCTCAGATTTTGGTGTGTTTCTTTTTGTTTAGGAGCATTTGTGATCATTTCGCTACTGCACGAAACTTGGTGTAAAACGCTCCAGACTGGTGCAATTAATGTAAAAGTTTGTACCACGAAATCGTGACATAATTTTTCACAACGAACACTCACGATCCACAACCTTGGACCCTAAACTCATGTTTTGGTGCATTTCTTTCCGTTTGGGTGCATTTGTGACCGTTTCGCTATTGCACGAAAATGCGCCAAACTGGTGCAACTAATGCAAAAGTTCGTGCCACGATGTCTTGTTAGAATTTTTCACAAAGAACACTCCCGATCCATACCATTGGACCCTAATCTCTTGTTTTGGTGTGTTTCCTTCCGTTTGGGTGCATTTGGAACCATTTCGCTACTGCACAAAACTTGGTCCATAACGCGCTAGACTGGTGCAATTAATGTAAAAGTTCGTGCCACAAAGTCGTGTCACAATTTTTCACAACGAATGCTCACGATCTACACCATTGGACCCTAAACTAATGTTTTGGTGTGTTTCTTTACGTTTGGGTGCATTTGGGACCGTTTCGCTACTCACGAAACTTGGTGCAAAACGCGCCAGACTGGTGCAATTAATGTGAAAGTTCGTGCAACGAAGTTGTGTCATATTTTTTTGCAACGAACGCTCACAATCCAGACCATTGGACCCTAAACTCATGTTTTGGTGCGTTTCTTTGCGTTCGGGTGCATTTGGGACCGTTCCGCTATTGCACGAAAACACACCAAACTGGTGCAATTAATGCAAAAGTTTGTACCACGATGTCTTGTTAGAATTTTTCACAACAAACACACCCGATCCGTACCGTTGGACCCTAATCTCATGTTTTGGTGCGTTTCCTTCCGTTTGGGTGCATTTGGGACCATTTCGATACTACACGAAACTTGGTGCATAACGCGCCAGACTGGTGCAATTAATGTAAAAGTTCGTGCCACAAAGTCGTGTCATAATTTTTCGCAACGAATGCTCACGATCTACACCATTGGACCCTAAACTCATGTTTTGGTGAGTTTCTTTCCGTTTGGTTGCATTTGGGACCGTTTCGCTACTGAACGAAAACGTGCCAAACTAGTGCAATTAATGCAAAAGTTCATGCCACGAAGTCGTGTCGGATTTTTTTCGCAACGTATGCTCCCGATGCACACCATTGGACCCTAAACTCTTGTTTTGGTGCGTTTCTTTCTATTTGGGTGCATTTGTGATTATTTCCCTACTGCACGAAACTTGGTGTAAAATGCGCCAGACTAGTGCAATTAATGTAAAAGTTCGTGCCACGAAGTCGTGTCATATTTTTTCTCGACGATTGCTCACGATCCACAACATTGGACCCTAAACTCATGTTTTGTTGCGTTTCTTTCCGTTCGGGTGCATTTGGGACTGTTTCGCTATTGCAAGAAAACGCGCCAACCTGGTGCGATTAATGCAAAACTTCGTGCCACGATGTTTTGTCAGAATTTTCCACAAAGAATGCTCCCGATCCATACCATTGGACCCTAATCTCATGTTTTGGTGCGTTTCCTTCTGTTTGGGTGCATTTGGAACCGTTTTGCTACTACACGAAACTTGCTGCAAAACGCGCCAAACTGGTGCAATTAATGCAAAAGTTCATGCCACGATGTCTCGTTAGAATTTTTCGCAACGAACACTCCTGATCCACACCATTGGAACCTAACCTCAGATTTTGGTGTGTTTCTTTTTGTTTAGGAGCATTTGTGATCGTTTCGCAACTGCACGAAACTTGGTGTAAAACGCTCCAGACTGGTGCAATTAATGTAAAAGTTTGTACCACAAAGTCGTGACATAATTTTTCACAACGAACACTCACGATCCACAACCTTGGACCCTAAACTCATGTTTTGGTGCGTTTCTTTCCGTTTGGGTGCATTTGTGACCGTTTCGCTATTGCACGAAAATGCGCCAAACTGGTGCAACTAATGCAAAAGTTCGTGCCACGATGTCTTGTTAGAATTTTTCACAAAGAACACTCCCGATCCATACCATTGGACCCTAATCTCATGTTTTGGTGCGTTTCCTTCCGTTTGGGTGCATTTGGGACCATTTCGCTACTACACGAAACTTGGTCCATAATGCGCCAGACTGGTGCAATTAATGTAAAAGTTCGTGCCACAAAGTCGTGTCACAATTTTTCGCAACGAATGCTCACGATCTACACCATTGGACCCTAAACTCATGTTTTGGTGAGTTTCTTTCCGTTTGGGTGCATTTGGGACCGTTTCGCTACTGAACGAAAACGTGCTAAACTAGTGCAATTAATGCAAAAGTTCGTGCCACGAAGTCGTGTCGGATTTTTTCGCAACATATGCTCCCGATCCACACCATTGGACCCTAAACTCTTTTTTCGTGCGTTTCTTTCTATTTGGGTGCATTTGTGACTATTTCCCTACTGCACGAAACTTGGTGTAAAATGCGCCAGACTAGTGCAATTAATGTAAAAGTTCGTGCCACAAAGTCGTGTCATAATTTTTCTCGACGATTGCTCACGATCCACAACATTGGACCCTAAACTCATGTTTTGTTGCGTTTCTTTCCGTTCGGGTGCATTTGGGACTGTTTCGCTGTTGCAAGAAAATGCGCCAACCTGGTGCGATTAATGCAAAACTTCGTGCCACGATGTCTTGTCAGAATTTTCCACAAAGAATGCTCCCGATCCATACCATTGGACCCTAATCTCATGTTTTGGTGTGTTTCTTTCTGTTTGGGTGCATTTGGAACTGTTTTGCTACTACACGAAACTTGCTGCAAAACGCGCCAAACTGGTGTAATTACTGCAAAAGTTCATGCCACGATGTCTCGTTAGAATTTTTCGCAAAGAACACTCCTGATCCACACCATTGGAACCTAACCTCAGATTTTGGTGCGTTTCTTTTTGTTTAGGAGCATTTGTGATCGTTTCGCTACTGCACGAAACTTGGTGTAAAACGCTCCAGACTGGTGCAATTAATGTAAAAGTTTGTACCACGAAGTCGTGACATAATTTTTCACAACGAACACTCACGATCCACAATATTGGACCCTAAACTCATGTTTTGTTGCGTTTCTTTCCGTTCGGTGCATTTGGGACTGTTTCGCTATTGCAAGAAAGCAACATGGTGCGATTAATGCAAAACTTCGTGCCACGATGTTTTGCCAGAATTTTCCACAAAGAATGCTCCCGATCCACACCATTGGACCCTAATCTCATGTTTTGGTGCATTTCTTTCCGTTTGGGTGCATTTGGAACCGTTTTGCTACTACACGAAACTTGCCGCAAAACGCGCCAAACTGGTGCAATTAATGCAAAAGTTCATGCCACGGTGTCTCGTTAGAATTTTTCGCAACGAACACTCCTGATCCACACCATTGGAACCTAACCTCAGATTTTGGTGCGTTTCTTTTTGTTTAGGAGCATTTGTGATCGTTTCGCTACTGCACGAAACTTGGTGTAAAACGCTCCAGACTGGTGCAATTAATATAAAAGTTTGTACCACGAAGTCGTGACATAATTTTTCACAACGAACACTCACGATCCACAACCTTGGACCCTAAACTCATGTTTTGGTGCATTTCTTTCCGTTTGGGTGCATTTGTGACCGTTTCGCTATTGCACGAAAATGCGCCAAACTGGTGCAACTAATGCAAAAGTTCGTGCCACGATGTCTTGTTAGAATTTTTCACAAAGAACACTCCTGATCCATACCATTGGACCCTAATCTCTTGTTTTGGTGCGTTTCCTTCCGTTTGGGTGCATTTGGGACCATTTCGCTACTACACAAAACTTGGTCCATAACGCGCCAGACTGGTGCAATTAATGTAAAAGTTCGTGCCACAAAGTCGTGTCACAATTTTTCACAACGAATGCTCACGATCTACACCATTGGACCCTAAACTAATGTTTTGGTGTGTTTCTTTACGTTTGGGTGCATTTGGGACCGTTTCGCTACTCACGAAACTTGGTGCAAAACGCGCCAGACTGGTGCAATTAATGTGAAAGTTCGTGCAACGAAGTTGTGTCATATTTTTTTGCAACGAACGCTCACAATCCAGACCATTGGACCCTAAACTCATGTTTTGGTGCGTTTCTTTGCGTTCGGGTGCATTTGGGACCGTTCCGCTATTGCACGAAAACACACCAAACTGGTGCAATTAATGCAAAAGTTTGTACCACGATGTCTTGTTAGAATTTTTCACAACAAACACACCCGATCCGTACCGTTGGACCCTAATCTCATGTTTTGGTGCGTTTCCTTCCGTTTGGGTGCATTTGGGACCATTTCGATACTACACGAAACTTGGTGCATAACGCGCCAGACTGGTGCAATTAATGTAAAAGTTCGTGCCACAAAGTCGTGTCATAATTTTTCGCAACGAATGCTCACGATCTACACCATTGGACCCTAAACTCATGTTTTGGTGAGTTTCTTTCCGTTTGGTTGCATTTGGGACCGTTTCGCTACTGAACGAAAACGTGCCAAACTAGTGCAATTAATGCAAAAGTTCATGCCACGAAGTCGTGTCGGATTTTTTCGCAACGTATGCTCCCGATCCACACCATTGGACCCTAAACTCTTGTTTTGGTGCGTTTCTTTCTATTTGGGTGCATTTGTGATTATTTCCCTACTGCACGAAACTTGGTGTAAAATGCGCCAGACTAGTGCAATTAATGTAAAAGTTCGTGCCACGAAGTCGTGTCATATTTTTTCTCGACGATTGCTCACGATCCACAACATTGGACCCTAAACTCATGTTTTGTTGCGTTTCTTTCCGTTCGGGTGCATTTGGGACTGTTTCGCTATTGCAAGAAAACGCGCCAACCTGGTGCGATTAATGCAAAACTTCGTGCCACGATGTTTTGTCAGAATTTTCCACAAAGAATGCTCCCGATCCATACCATTGGACCCTAATCTCATGTTTTGGTGCGTTTCCTTCTGTTTGGGTGCATTTGGAACCGTTTTGCTACTACACGAAACTTGCTGCAAAATGCGCCAAACTGGTGCAATTAATGCAAAAGTTCATGCCACGATGTCTCGTTAGAATTTTTCGCAACGAACACTCCTGATCCACACCATTGGAACCTAACCTCAGATTTTGGTGTGTTTCTTTTTGTTTAGGAGCATTTGTGATCGTTTCGCAACTGCACGAAACTTGGTGTAAAACGCTCCAGACTGGTGCAATTAATGTAAAAGTTTGTACCACAAAGTCGTGACATAATTTTTCACAACGAACACTCACGATCCACAACCTTGGACCCTAAACTCATGTTTTGGTGCGTTTCTTTCCGTTTGGGTGCATTTGTGACCGTTTCGCTATTGCACGAAAATGCGCCAAACTGGTGCAACTAATGCAAAAGTTCGTGCCACGATGTCTTGTTAGAATTTTTCACAAAGAACACTCCCGATCCATACCATTGGACCCTAATCTCATGTTTTGGTGCGTTTCCTTCCGTTTGGGTGCATTTGGGACCATTTCGCTACTACACGAAACTTGGTCCATAATGCGCCAGACTGGTGCAATTAATGTAAAAGTTCGTGCCACAAAGTCGTGTCACAATTTTTCGCAACGAATGCTCACGATCTACACCATTGGACCCTAAACTCATGTTTTGGTGAGTTTCTTTCCGTTTGGGTGCATTTGGGACCGTTTCGCTACTGAACGAAAACGTGCTAAACTAGTGCAATTAATGCAAAAGTTCGTGCCACGAAGTCGTGTCGGATTTTTTCGCAACATATGCTCCCGATCCACACCATTGGACCCTAAACTCTTTTTTCGTGCGTTTCTTTCTATTTGGGTGCATTTGTGACTATTTCCCTACTGCACGAAACTTGGTGTAAAATGCGCCAGACTAGTGCAATTAATGTAAAAGTTCGTGCCACAAAGTCGTGTCATAATTTTTCTCGATGATTGCTCACGATCCACAACATTGGACCCTAAACTCATGTTTTGTTGCGTTTCTTTCCGTTCGGGTGCATTTGGGACTGTTTCGCTGTTGCAAGAAAATGCGCCAACCTGGTGCGATTAATGCAAAACTTCGTGCCACGATGTCTTGTCAGAATTTTCCACAAAGAATGCTCCCGATCCATACCATTGGACCCTAATCTCATGTTTTGGTGTGTTTCTTTCTGTTTGGGTGCATTTGGAACTGTTTTGCTACTACACGAAACTTGCTGCAAAACGCGCCAAACTGGTGTAATTACTGCAAAAGTTCATGCCACGATGTCTCATTAGAATTTTTCGCAAAGAACACTCCTGATCCACACCATTGGAACCTAACCTCAGATTTTGGTGCGTTTCTTTTTGTTTAGGAGCATTTGTGATCGTTTCGCTACTGCACGAAACTTGGTGTAAAACGCTCCAGACTGGTGCAATTAATGTAAAAGTTTGTACCACGAAGTCGTGACATAATTTTTCACAACGAACACTCACGATCCACAATATTGGACCCTAAACTCATGTTTTGTTGCGTTTCTTTCCGTTCGGTGCATTTGGGACTGTTTCGCTATTGCAAGAAAGCAACATGGTGCGATTAATGCAAAACTTCGTGCCACGATGTTTTGCCAGAATTTTCCACAAAGAATGCTCCCGATCCACACCATTGGACCCTAATCTCATGTTTTGGTGCATTTCTTTCCGTTTGGGTGCATTTGGAACCGTTTTGCTACTACACGAAACTTGCCGCAAAACGCGCCAAACTGGTGCAATTAATGCAAAAGTTCATGCCACGGTGTCTCGTTAGAATTTTTCGCAACGAACACTCCTGATCCACACCATTGGAACCTAACCTCAGATTTTGGTGCGTTTCTTTTTGTTTAGGAGCATTTGTGATCGTTTCGCTACTGCACGAAACTTGGTGTAAAACGCTCCAGACTGGTGCAATTAATATAAAAGTTTGTACCACGAAGTCGTGACATAATTTTTCACAACGAACACTCACGATCCACAACCTTGGACCCTAAACTCATGTTTTGGTGCATTTCTTTCCGTTTGGGTGCATTTGTGACCGTTTCGCTATTGCACGAAAATGCGCCAAACTGGTGCAACTAATGCAAAAGTTCGTGCCACGATGTCTTGTTAGAATTTTTCACAAAGAACACTCCCGATCCATACCATTGGACCCTAATCTCTTGTTTTGGTGCGTTTCCTTCCGTTTGGGTGCATTTGGGACCATTTCGCTACTACACAAAACTTGGTCCATAACGCGCCAGACTGGTGCAATTAATGTAAAAGTTCGTGCCACAAAGTCGTGTCACAATTTTTCACAACGAATGCTCACGATCTACACCATTGGACCCTAAACTCATGTTTTGGTGTGTTTCTTTATGTTTGGGTGCATTTGGGACTGTTTCGCTACTCACGAAACTTGGTGCAAAACGCGCCAGACTGGTGCAATTAATGTGAAAGTTCGTGCAACGAAGTTGTGTCATAATTTTTTGCAACGAACGCTCACAATCCAGACCATTGGACCCTAAACTCATGTTTTGGTGCGTTTCTTTGCGTTCAGGTGCATTTGGGACCGTTTCGCTATTGCACGAAAACGCATCAAACTGGTGCAATTAATGCAAAAGTTTGTACCACGATGTCTTGTTAGAATTTTTCACAACAAACACACCCGATCCGTACCGTTGGACCCTAATCTCATGTTTTGATGCGTTTCCTTCCGTTTGGGTGCATTTGGGACCATTTCGATACTACACGAAACATGGTGCATAACGCGCCATTCTGGTGCAATTAATGTAAAAGTTCGTGCCACAAAGTCGTGTCATAATTTTTCGCAACGAATGCTCACGATCTACACCATTGGACCCTAAACTCATGTTTTGGTGAGTTTTTTTCCGTTTGGGTGCATTTGGGACCGTTTCGCTACTGAACGAAAATGTGCCAAACTAGTGCAATTAATGCAAAAGTTCGTGCCACGAAGTCGTGTCGGATTTTTTAGCAACGTATGCTCCTGATCCACACCATTGGACCCTAAACTGTAGTTTTGGTGCGTTTCTTTCTATTTGGGTGCATTTGTGACTACTTCCCTACTACACGAAACTTGGTGTAAAATCTGCCAGACTAGTGCAATTAGTGTAAAAGTTCGTGCCACGAAGTCGTGTCATAATTTTTCTCGACGATTGCTCACGATCCACAACATTGGACCCTAAACTCATGTTTTGTTGCGTTTCTTTCCGTTCGGGTGCATTTGGGACTGTTTCGCTATTGCAAGAAAACGCGCCAACCTGGTGCGATTAATGCAAAACTTCGTGCCACGATGTCTTGTCAGAATTTTCCACAAAGAATGCTCCCGATCCATACCATTGGACCCTAATCTCATGTTTTGGTGCGTTTCTTTCCGTTTGGGTGCATTTGGAACCGTTTTGCTACTACACGAAACTTGCCGCATAACGCGCCAAACTGGTGCAATTAATGCAAAAGTTCATGCCACGATGCCTCGTTAGAATTTTTCGCAACGAACACTCCTGATCCACACCATTGGAACCTAACCTCTGATTTTGGATCGTTTCTTTCTGTTTAGGAGCATTTGTGATCGTTTCGCTACTGCACGAAACTTGGTGTAAAACGCTCCAGACTGGTGCAATTAATGTAAAAGTTTGTACCACGAAGTCGTGTTATAATTATTCACAACGAATGCTCACGATCCACATCATTGGACCCTAAACTCATGTTTTGGTGCGTTCCTTTCCGTTCGGGTGCATTTGGGACCGTTTCGCTATTGCACGAAAACGCACCAAATTGGTACAATTAATGCAAAAGTTTGTGCCAAAATGTCTTATTAGAATTTTTCACAACGAACACTCCCGATCCATACCATTGGAGCCTAATCTCATGTTTTGGTGTGTTTCTTTCCATTTGGGTGCATTTGGGACCGTTTCGCTACAGCACGAAACTTGGTGCAAACCACGCCAGACTGGTGCATTTAATGTGAAAGTTTGTGCCACGAAGTCGTGTCATAATTTTTCGCAACGAACGCTCACAATCCACATCATTGGACCCTAAACTCATGTTTTGGTGTGTTTCTTTCCGTTCGGGTGCATTTGGGACCGTTTCGCTATTGCACGAAAACGCACCAAATTGGTGCAATTAATGCAAAAGTTTGTGCCAAAATGTCTTATTAGAATTTTTCACAACGAACACTCCCGATCCATACCGTTGGACCCTAATCTCATGTTTTTGTGCGTTTCCTTCCGTTTGGGTGCATTTGGGACCATTTTGCTACTACACGAAACTTGGTCCATAACGCGCCAGACTGGTGCAATTAATGTGAAAGTTCATGCCACAAAGTCGTGTCATAATTTTTCGCAACGAATGCTCACGATCCACACCATTGGACCCTAAACTAATGTTTTGGTGCGTGAAACATTTGGGTGCATTTGTGACTGTTTCCGTACTGCACGAAACTTGGTGTAAAAGGCGCCAGATTGGTGCAATTAATGTAAAAGTTCGTGCCACGAAGTTGGGTCATAATTTTTCGCAACGAACGCTCACAATCCACAACATTGGACCCTAAACTCATGTTTTGGAGCGTTTCTTTCCGTTCTTGTGCATTTGGGACCGTTTCGCTATTGCAAGAAAAAGCGTCAACCTGGTGCAATTAATGCAAAAGTTCGTGCCACGAAGTCGTGTCGGAATTTTTCACAACGACGCTCCCGATCCATACCATTGGACCCCAAACTCATGTTTTGGTGCATTTCTTTCTGTTTAGGTGCATTCTTGACCGTTTCACTACTGCACAAAGCTTGGTGTAAAATGCGCCAGACTGGTGCAATTAATTTAAAAGTTCGTGCCCCGAAGTTGTGTCATAATTTTTCGCAACGAACACTCACGATCCACAACATTGGACCCTAAACTCATGTTTTGGTGCGTTTCTATCTGTTCGGGTGAATTTGGGACCGTTTCGCTATTGCAAGAAAACGCGCCAAACTGCTGTAATTAATACAAAAGTTCGTGCCATGATGTCTTGTCAGAATTTTTCAAAAAGAATGCTCCCGATCCATGCCATTGGACCCAAAACTCATGTTTTGGTGCATTTATTTCCGTTCAGGTGCATTTGGGACCGTTTCGCAACTGCAAGAAAACGCGTCAACCTGGTTCAATTAATGCAAAACTTCGTGCCATGATGTCTTGTCAGAATTTTTCACAAAGAACACTCCCGATCCATACCGTTGGACCCTAATCTCATGTTTTGGTGCGTTTGTTTCCATTTGGGACCGTTTCGCTACTGCACGAAACTTGGTGCAATACGCGCCAGACTGGTGCAATTAATGTAAAAGTTCTTGCCACGAAGTCGTGTCATAATTTTTCGCAATAAACGCTCTCGATCCACACAATTGGACCCTAAACTCATGTTTTGGTGTGTTTCTTTCCGTTTGGGTGCATTTGGAACCGTTTTGCTACTACACGAAACTTGCCGCAAAATGCGCCAAACTGGTGCAATTATTGCAAAAGTTCGTGCCACGAAGTCGTGTCGGAATTTTTCACAACGATGCTCCCGATCCAAACCATTGGACCCCAAACTCATGTTTTGGTGCATTTCTTTCCATTTGGGTGCATTCGTGACCGTTTCACTACTGCACGAAACTTGGTGTAAAATTCGCAGACTGGTGCAATTAATGTAAAAGTTCGTGCCCCAAAGTTGTGTTATAATTTTTCGCAATGAACACTCACTATCCACAACATTGGACGCTAAACTCATGTTTTGGTGCCTTTCTTTCCGTTCGGGTGAATTTGAGACCGTTTCGTTATTGCAAGAAAATGCGCCAGACTGGTGCAATTAATGTGAAAGTTCATGCCACGAAGTCGTGTCATAATTTTTCACAACGAACACTCATGATCCACACCATTGGAACCTAAACTCATGTTTTGGTGCGTTTCTTTCCGTTCGGGTGCATTTGGGACCATTTCGCTATTGCACGAAAATGAGCCAAACTGGTGCAATTAATGCAAAAGTTTGTGCCGTGATGTCTTGTTAGAATTTTTCACAAAGAATGCTCCTGATCCATACCATTTGATCCTATCTCATGTTTTGGTGAGTTTCTTTCTGTTTGGGTGCATTTGGAACCGTTTCGCTATTGCACGAAATCGCGCCAAACTGGTGCAATTAATGCAAAAGTTCGTGCCGTGATGTCTTGTTAGAATTTTTCACAAAGTATGCTCCCGATCCATACGATTGAACCCTAATCTCATGTTTTGGTGCGTTTCTTTCCGTTTTGGTGCATTTGGGACCGTTTCGCTACTGCACGAAACTTGGTGCAATACACGCCAGACTGGTGCAATTAATGTAAAAGTTCTTGCCACGAAGTCGTGTCACAATTTTCGCAATAAACGCTCACGATCCACACCATTGGACCCTAAACTCATGTTTTAGTGCATTTCTTTCCGTTTGGGTGCATTTGGAACCGTTTTGCTACTACACGAAACTTGCCGCAAAATGCGCCAAACTGGTGCAATTAATGCAAAAGTTCGTGCCACGAAGTCGTGTCGGAATTTTTCACAACGACGCTACCAATCCACTCCATTGGACCCCAAACTAATGTTTTGGTGCGTTTCTTTCCGTTTGGGTGCATTTTGACCGTTTCGCTCCTGCACGAAACTTGGTGTAAAATGCGCCAGACTGGTGCAATTAATGTAAAAGTTCGTGCCCCGAAGTTGTGTCATAATTTTTCGCAACGAACGCTCACGATCCACAACATTGGACCCTAAACTCATGTTTTGGTGCGTTTCTATCCGTTCGGGTGAATTTGGGACCGTTTCGTTATTGCAAGAAAACGTGCCAAACTGGTGTAATTAATACAAAAGTTCGTGCCATGATGTCTTGTCAGAATTTTTCACAAAGAATGCTCCCGATCCATACCATTGGATCCTAATCTCATGTTTTGGTGCGTTTCTTTCTGTTTGGGTGCATTTGGGACCGTTCCGCTACTGCACGAAACTTGGTGCAATACGTGCCAGACTGGTGCAATTAATGTAAAAGTTCTTGCCACGAAGTCGTGTCATAATTTTTCATAATGCTCACGATCCACACCATTGGACCCTAAACTCATGTTTTGGTGCATTTCTTTCCGTTTGGGTGCATTTGGGACCGTTTCGCTAATACACAAAAACAAGCCAAACTGGTGCAATTAATGCAAAAGTTCGTGCCGTGATGTCTTGTTAGAATTTTTCACACAGAACGCTCCTGATCCATAACATTGGACCCTAATCTGATGTTTTGGTGCGTTTCTTTCCGTTTGGGTGCATTTGGAACTGTTTCGCTAGTGCACGAAAACGCGCCAAACTGGTGCAATTAATGCAAAAGTTCATGCCGTGATGTCTTGTTAGAATTTTTCACAAAGAACGCTCCCGATACAACATTGGACCCTAATCTCATGTTTTGGTGCGTTTCTTTCCGTTTGGGTGCATTTGGAACTGTTTCGCTAGTGCACGAAAACGCGCCAAACTGGTGCAATTAATGCAAAAGTTCATGCCGTGTTGTCTTGTTAGAATTTTTCACAAAGAATGCTCCCGATACATACCATTGAACCCTAATCTCATGTTTTGGTGCGTTTCTTTCCGTTTGGGTGCATTTGGGACCTTTTCGCAGCTACACGAAACTTGGTGCAAAACACGCCAGACTTGTGCAATTAATGTGAAGTTCATGCCACGAAGTCGTGTCATAATTTTTCACAACAAACATTGGCAATCCACTCCATTAGACCCAACTCATGTTTTGGTGCGTTTCTTTCCATCCGGGTGCATTTGGGACCATTTCGCTATTGCACGAAAACGCGCCAAACTGGTGCAATTAATTCAAAAGTTCGTGCCATGATGTCTTGTTAGAATTTTTCACAAAGAATGCTCCTGATCCATACCATTGGATCCTAATCTCATGTTTTGGTGAGTTTCTTTCTGTTTGGGTACATTTGGAACCGTTTCGCTATTGCACGAAAACGCGCCAAAATGGTGCAATTAATGCAAAAGTCCGTGCCGTGATGTCTTGTTAGAATTTTCACAAAGAATGCTCCCGATCCATACCATTGAACCCTAATCTCATGTTATGGTGCGTTTCTTTCCGTTTGGGTGCATTTGGGACCGTTTCGCTACTGCCCGAAACTTGGTGCAAAACGCGCCAGACTGGTGCAATTAATGTGAAAGTTCGTGCCCTGAAGTCGTGTCATAATTTTTAGCAACGAAAGCTCATGATTAACAACATTGGACCCTAAACTCATGTTTTGGTGCATTTCTTTCTGTTCGAGTGCATTTGGGACCGTTTCGCTATTGCAAGAAAACGCGCCAAACTGGTGCAATTAATGTAAAAGTTCGTGCCACGATGTCTTGTCAGAATTTTTCACAAAGAACGCTCCCGATCCATACCATTGGACCCTAATCTCATGTTTTGGTGTGTTTCTTTCCGTTTGGGTGCATTTGGGACCGTTTCGCTACTGCACGAAAATGTGCCAAACTGGTGCAATTAATGTAAACATACGTGCCACGAAGTCGTGTCAGAATTTTTCACAACGACGCTCCTGATCCACACCATTGGACCCTAAAATCATGTTTTGGTGCGTTTCTTTCCGTTTGGGTGCATTTGGAACCGTTTTTCTACTATACGAAACTTGCAACAAAACGGGCCAAACTGGTACAATTAATGCAAAAGTTCGTGCCACGATGTCTCGTTAGAATTTTTCGCAACGAACACTCCTGATCCACACCATTGGAACCTAACCTCAGATTTTGGTGCGTTTCTTTCTGTTTAGGAGCATTTGTGATCATTTCGCTACTGCACGAAACTTGGTGTAAAACGCTCCAGACTGGTGCAATTAATGTAAAAGTTCATGCCACGATGTCTCGTTAGAATTTTTCGCAACGAACACTCCTGATCCACACCATTGGAACCTAACCTCATGTTTTGGTGCGTTTCTTTCTGTTTAGGTGCATTTGCGACCGTTTCGCTACTGCACGAAATTTGGTGTAAAATGCACCAGACTGGTGCAATTAATGTAAAAATTCGTACCACGAAGTTGTGTCATAATTATTCACAACGAATGCTCACGATCCACAACCTTGGACCCTAAACTCATGTTTTGGTGCGCTTCTTTCCATTTGGGTGCATTTTGGACCATTTCACTATTGCACGAAAATGCCCCAAACTGGTGCAATTAATGCAAAAGTTTGTGCCACGATGTCTTGTTAGAATTTTTCACAAAGAAAGATCCTGATCCATACCATTGGACCCTAATCTCATGTTTTGGTGCATTTCTTTCCGTTCGGGTGCATTTGGGACCGTTTCGCTACTGAACGAAAACGCGCCAAACTAGTGCAATTAATGCAAAAGTTCGTGCCACAAAGTCCTATCGGAATTTTTTGCAACGTATGCTCCCGATCCACACCTTTGGACCCTAAACTAATGTTTTGGTGCGTGAAACATTTGGGTGCATTTGTGACTGTTTGCCTACTGCACGAAACTTGGTGTAAAATGCACCAGATTGGTGCAATTAATGTAAAAGTTCGTGCCACGAAATCGGGTCATAATTTTTCGCAACGAACGCTCACGATCTGTACATTGGACCCTAAACTCATATTTTGGTGTGTTTCTTTCTGTTCAGGTGCATTTGGGACCGTTCCGCTATTGCAAGAAAACGCGTCAACCTGGTGCAATTAATGCAAAACTTCGTGCCACAATGTCTTTTCAGAATTTTTCACAAAGAACGCTCCCGATCCATACCATTGGACCCTAATCTCGTGTTTTGGTGCGTTTCTTTCCATTTGGGTGCATTTGGGACCGTTTCGCTACTGCATGAAACTTGGTGCAATACGCGCCAGACTGGTGCAATTAATGTAAAAGTTCTTGCCACGAAGTCGTGTCATAATTTTTCGCAATAAACGCTCACGATCCACACAATTGGAACCTAAACTCATGTTTTAGTGCGTTTCTTTCCGTTTGGGTGCATTTGGAACCGTTTTGCTACCACACGAAACTTGCCGCAAAATGCGCCAAACTGGTGCAATTAATGCAAAAGTTCGTGCCCTGAAGTCGTGTCGGAATTTTTGATAACAACGCTCCTGATCCATACCATTGGAATCCAACTCATGTTTTGGTGCATTTCTTTCCGTTTGGGTGCATTTGTGACCGTTTCACTACTGCACGAAACTTGGTGTGAATTGCGCCAAACTGGTGCAATCAATGTAAAAGTTCGTGCCCCAAAGTTGTGTCATAATTTTTCGCAACGAACGCTAAACTCATGTTTTGGTGCGTTTCTTTCCGTTCGGGTGAATTTGGGACCGTTTCGCTATTGCAAGAAAACGCGCCAAACTGGTGTAATTAATACAAAAGTTCGGGCCACGATGTCTTGTCAGAATTTTTCATAAAGAACGCTCTGATCCATACCATTGGACCCTAATCTCATGTTTTGGTGCGTTTCTTTCTGTTTGGGTGCATTTGGGACCATTACGCTACTGCACGAAACTTGGTGCAATATGCGCCAGACTGGTGTAATTAATGTAAAAGTTCTTGCCACGAAGTCGTGTCATAATTTTTCACAATGAACGCTCACGATCCACACCATTGGACCCGAAACTCATGTTTTGGTGCATTTCTTTCTGTTTGGGTGCATTTGGGACCATTTCGCTATTACACAAAAACGCGCCAAACTGGTGCATTTAATGCAAAAGTTCGTGCCGTGATGTCTTGTTAGAATTTTTCACAAAGAACGCTCCTGATCCATACCATTGGACCCTAATCTCATGTTTTGTTGCATTTCTTTCTGTTTGGGTGCATCTGGAACTATTTCGCTATTGCACGAAAACACGCCAAACTAGTGCAATTAATGCAAAAGTTCGTGCCGTGATGTCTTGTTAGAATTTTTCACAAAGAACTCTCCGGACCCATACCATTGAACCCTAATCTCATGTTTTGGTGCGTTTCTTTCCGTTTAGGTGCATTTGGGACCGTTTCGCTACTGCACGAAACTTGTTGCAAACGTGCCAGACTGGTTCAATTAATGTGAAAGTTCGTGCCACGAAGTCGTGTCGTAATTTTTCGCAACGAACACTCACGATCCACACCATTGGACCCTAAACTCATGTTTTGGTGCATTTCTTTCCGTTCGGGGTGCATTTGGGACCATTTCGAAGTTGCACGAAAACACGCTAAACTGGTGCAATTAATGCAACAGTTCGTGCCGTGATGTCTTGTTAGAATTTTTCACACAAACCGCTCCTGATCCATAACATTGGACCCTAATCTCATGTTTTGGTGCGTTTCTTTCCGTTTGGGTGCATTTGGAACTGTTTCGCTAGTGCACGAAAACGCGCCAAACTGGTGCAATTAATGCAAAAGTTCATGCCGTGATGTCTTGTTAGAATTTTTCACAAAGAACGCTCCTGATACATACCATTGAACCCTAATCTCATGTTTTGGTGCGTTTCTTTCCGTTTGGGTGCATTTGGGACCTTTTCGCAACTACACGAAACTTGGTGCAAAACGCGCCAGACTTGTGCAATTAATGTGAAAGTTCATGCCACGAAGTCGTGTCATAATTTTTCACAACAAACATTGACAATCCACACCATTGGACCCAACTCATGTTTTGGTGCGTTTCTTTCCATCCGGCTGCATTTGGGACCATTTCGCTATTGCACGAAAACGCGGCAAACTGGTGCAATTAATGCAAAAGTTCGTGCCGTGATGTCTTGTTAGAATTTTTCACAAAGAACACTACTGATCCATACCATTGGATCCTAATCTCATGTTTTGGTGAGTTTCTTTCTGTTTGGGTACATTTGGAACCGTTTCGCGATTGCACGAAAACGCGCCAAACTGGTGCAATTAATGCAAAAGTTTGTGCCGTGATGTCTTGTTTGAATTTTCACAAAGAATGCTCCCGATCCATACCATTAAACCCTAATCTCATGTTACGGTGCGTTTCTTTCCGTTTGGGTGCATTTGGGACCGTTTCGCTACTGCACGAAACTTGGTGCAAAACGCGCCAGACTGGTGCAATTAATGTGAAAGTTCGTGCCCTGAAGTCGTGTCATAATTTTTCGCCACAAAAGCTCATGATTAACAACATTGGACACTAAACTCATGTTTTGGTGCATTTCTTTCTGTTCGAGTGCATTTGGGACCGTTTTGCTATTGCAAGAAAACGCGCCAAACTGGTGCAATTAATGCAAAAGTTCGTGCCACGATGACTTGTCAAAATTTTTCACAAAGAACGCTCCCGATCCATACCATTGGACCCTAATCTCATGTTTTGGTGTGTTTCTTTCCGTTTGGGTGCATTTGGGACCGTTTCGCTACTACACGAAACTTGGTGCCATACGAGCCAGACTGGTGCAGTTAATGTAAAAGTTCTTGCCACAAAGTCGTGTCATAATTTTTCACAATGAATGCTCACGATCCACACCATTGGAGCCTAAACTCTTGTTTCGGTGCATTTCTTTCCATTTGGGTGCATTTGGGACTGTTTCGCTATTGCACGAAAATGTGCCAAACTGGTGCAATTAATGCAAACATACGTGCCACGAAGTCGTGTCAGAATTTTTCACAACGACGCTCCCGATCCACACCATTGGACCCTAAAATCATGTTTTGGTGCGTTTCTTTCCGTTTGGGTGCATTTGGAACCGTTTTTTCTACTATACGAAACTTGCAACAAAACGCGCCAAACTGGTACAATTAATGCAAAAGTTCGTGCCACGATGTCTCATTAGAATTTTTCGCAACGAACACTCCTGATACACACCATTGGAACCTAACCTCAGATTTTGGTGCGTTTCTTTCTGTTTAGGAGCATTTGTGATCGTTTCGCTACTGCACGAAACTTGGTGTAAAACGCTCCAGACTGGCGCAATTAATGTAAAAGTTCATGCCACGATGTCTCATTAGAATTTTTCGCAACGAACACTCCTGATCCACACCATTGGAACCTAACCTCATGTTTTGGTGCGTTTCTTTCTGTTTAGGTGCATTTGTGACCGTTTCGCTACTGCACGAAATTTGGTGTAAAATGCACCAGACTGGTGCAATTAATGTAAAAATTCGTACCACGAAGTTGTGTCATAATTATTCACAATGAATGCTCACGATCCACAACCTTGGACCCTAAACTCATGTTTTGGTGCGCTTCTTTCCATTTGGGTGCATTTGGGACCGTTTCACTATTGCACGAAAATGCGCCAAACTGGTGCAATTAATGCAAAAGTTTGTGCCACGATGTCTTGTTAGAGTTTTTTCACAAAGAAAGATCCTGATCCATACCATTGGACCCTAATCTCATGTTTTGGTGCGTTTCTTTCCGTTCGGGTGCATTTGGGACCGTTTCGCTACTGAACGAAAACGCGCCAAACTAGTGCAATTAATGCAAAAGTTCGTGCCACAAAGTCCTATCGGAATTTTTTGCAACGTATGCTCCCGATCCACACCATTGGACCCTAAACTAATGTTTTGGTGCGTGAAACATTTGGGTGCATTTGTGACTGTTTCCCTACTGCACGAAACTTGGTGTAAAATGCACCAGATTGGTGCAATAAATGTAAAAGTTCGTGCCACGAAATCGGGTCATAATTTTTCGCAACGAAAGCTCACGATCTGTACATTAGACCCTAAACTCATATTTTGGTGTGTTTCTTTCTGTTCAGGTGCATTTGGGACCGTTTCGCTATTGCAAGAAAACGCGTCAACCTGGTGCAATTAATGCAAAACTTCGTGCCACGATATCTTTTCAGAATTTTTC
The DNA here is from genome assembly GCF_016808335.1 of Panicum virgatum. Classification (NCBI taxonomy): domain Eukaryota; kingdom Viridiplantae; phylum Streptophyta; class Magnoliopsida; order Poales; family Poaceae; genus Panicum; species Panicum virgatum. The sequence goes on from NW_024376535.1 coordinate 36,455, forward strand.
ACAAAGAACGCTCCCGATCCATACCATTGGACCCTAATCTCGTGTTTTGGTGCGTTTCTTTCCATTTGGGTGCATTTGGGACCGTTTCGCTACTGCACGAAACTTGGTGCAATACGCGCCAGACTGGTGCAATTAATGTAAAAGTTCTTGCCACGAAGTCGTGTCATAATTTTTCACAATGAATGCTCACGATCCACACCATTGGAGCCTAAACTCTTGTTTCGGTGCATTTCTTTCCGTTTGGGTGCATTTGGGACTGTTTCGCTATTGCACGAAAACGTGCCAAACTGGTGCAATTAATGCAAACGTTCGTGCCGTGATGTCTTGTTAGAATTTTTCACAAAGAACTCTACTGATCCATACCATTGGATCCTAATCTCATGTTTTGGTGAGTTTCTTTCTGTTTGGGTACATTTGGAACCGTTTCGCGATTGCACGAAAACGCGCCAAACTGGTGCAATTAATGCAAAAGTTTGTGCCGTGATGTCTTGTTTGAATTTTCACAAAGAATGCTCCCGATCCATACCATTAAACCCTAATCTCATGTTACGGTGCGTTTCTTTCCGTTTGGGTGCATTTGGGACCGTTTCGCTACTGCACGAAACTTGGTGCAAAACGCGCCAGACTGGTGCAATTAATGTGAAAGTTCGTGCCCTGAAGTCGTGTCATAATTTTTAGCAACAAAAGCTCATGATTAACAACATTGGACACTAAACTCATGTTTTGGTGCATTTCTTTCTGTTCGAGTGCATTTGGGACCGTTTCGCTATTGCAAGAAAACGCGCCAAACTGGTGCAATTAATGCAAAAGTTCGTGCCACGATGTCTTGTCAAAATTTTTCACAAAGAACGCTCCTGATCCATACCATTGGACCCTAATCTCATGTTTTGGTGTGTTTCTTTCCGTTTGGGTGCATTTGGGACCGTTTCGCTATTGCACGAAACTTGGTGCAATACGCGCCAGACTGGTGCAATTAATGTAAAAGTTCTTGCCACGAAGTCGTGTCATAATTTTTCGCAACGAATGCTCACGATCCACACCATTGGAGCCTAAACTCTTGTTTCGGTGCATTTCTTTCCGTTTGGGTGCATTTGGGACTGTTTCGCTATTGCACGAAAACGTGCCAAACTGGTGCAATTAATGCAAACGTTCGTGCCACGAAGTCGTTTCAGAATTTTTCACAACGACGCTCCGATCCACACCATTAGACCCTAAACTCATGTTTTGGTGCGTTTCTTTCCATTTGGGTGCATTTGGAACCGTTTTTCTACTATACGAAACTTGCAACAAAACGCGCCAAACTGGTACAATTAATGCAAAAGTTCGTGCCACGATGTCTCGTTAGAATTTTTCGCAACGAACACTCCTGATCCACACCATTGGAACCTAACCTCAGATTTTGGTGCGTTTCTTTCTGTTTAGGAGCATTTGTGATCGTTTCGCTACTGCACGAAACTCGGTGTAAAACGCTCCAGACTGGTGCAATTAATGTAAAAGTTCGTACCACGAAGTCATGACATAATTTTTCACAACAAACACTCACGATCCACAACCTTGGACCCTAAACTCATGTTTTGGTGTGTTTCTTTCCATTTAGGTGCATTTGTGACCGTTTCGCTATTGCACGAAAATGCGCCAAACTGGTGCAACTAATGCAAAAGTTCGTGCCGTGATGTCTTGTTAGAATTTTGACAAAGAATGCTCCCGATCCATACCATTGAACCCTAATCTCATATTATGGTGCGTTTCTTTCCGTTTGGGTGCATTTGGGACCGTTTCGCTACTTCACGAAACTTGGTGCAAAACACGCCAGACTGGTGCAATTAAAGTGAAAGTTCGTGCCCTGAAGTCGTGTCATAATTTTTAGCAACGAAAGCTCATGATTAACAACATTGGACCCTAAACTCATGTTTTGGTGCATTTCTTTCTGTTCGAGTGCATTTGGGAACCGTTTCCCTAATGCAAGAAAATGCGCCAAACTGGTGCAATTAATGCAAAAGTTCGTGCCACGATGTCTTGTCAGAATTTTCACAAAGAACGCTCCCGATCCATACCATTGGACCCTAATCTCATGTTTTGGTGTGTTTCTTTCCGTTTGGGTGCATTTGGGACCGTTTCGCTACTGCACGAAACTTGGTGCAATACGCGCCAGACTGGTGCAGTTAATGTAAAAGTTCTTGCCACAAAGTCGTGTCATAATTTTTCACAATGAATGCTCACGATCCACACCATTGGAGCCTAAACTCTTGTTTTGGTGCATTTCTTTCCGTTTGGGTGCATTTGGGACTGTTTCACTATTGCACGAAAATGTGCCAAATTGGTGCAATTAATGCAAACATACGTGCCACGAAGTCGTGTCAGAATTTTTCACAACGATGCTCCCGATCCACACCACTGGACCCTAAAATCATGTTTTGGTGCGTTTCTTTCCGTTTGGGTGCATTTGGAACCGTTTTTCTACTATACGAAACTTGCAACAAAACACGCCAAACTGGTACAATTAATGCAAAAGTTCGTGCCACGATGTCTCGTTTGAATTTTTCGCAACGAACACTCCTGATCCACACCATTGGAACCTAACCTCAGATTTTGGAGCGTTTCTTTCTGTTTAGGAGCATTTGTGATCATTTCGCTACTGCACGAAACTTGGTGTGAAACGCTCCAGACTGGTGCAATTAATGTAAAAGTTCATGCCACGATGTCTCGTTAGAATTTTTCGCAACGAACACTCCCGATCCACACCATTGGAACCTAACCTCATGTTTTGGTGCGTTTCTTTCTGTTTAGGTGCATTTGTGACCGTTTCGCTACTGCACGAAATTTGGTGTAAAATGCACCAGACTGGTGCAATTAATGTAAAATTCGTACCACGAAGTTGTGTCATAATTATTCACAACGAATGCTCACGATCCACAACCTTGGACCCTAAACTCATGTTTTGGTGCGCTTCTTTCCATTTGTGTGCATTTGGGACCGTTTCACTATTGCACGAAAATGCGCCAAACTGGTGCAATTAATGCAAAAGTTTGTGCCACGATGTCTTGTTAGAATTTTTCACAAAGAAAGATCCTGATCCATACCATTGGACCCTAATCTCATGTTTTGGTGCGTTCTTTCCGTTCGGGTGCATTTGGGACCGTTTCGCTACTGAACGAAAACGCGCCAAACTAGTGCAATTAATGCAAAAGTTCGTGCCACAAAGTCCTATCGGAATTTTTTTGCAACGTATGCTCCCGATCCACACCATTGGACCCTAAACTAATGTTTTGGTGCGTGAAACATTTGGGTGCATTTGTGACTGTTTCCCTACTGCACGAAACTTGGTGTAAAATGCACCAGATTGGTGCAATTAAAGCAAAAGTTCGTGCCACGAAATCGGGTCATAATTTTTCGCAACGAAAGCTCACGATCTGTACATTGGACCCTAAACTCATATTTTGGTGTGTTTCTTCTGTTCAGGTGCATTTGGGACCGTTTCGCTATTGCAAGAAAACGCGTCAACCTGGTGCAATTAATGCAAAACTTCGTGCCACGATATCTTTTCAGAATTTTTCACAAAGAACGCTCCCGATCCATACCATTGGACCCTAATCTCGTGTTTTGGTGCGTTTCTTTCCATTTGGGTGCATTTGGGACCGTTTCGCTACTGCATGAAACTTGGTGCAATACGCGCCAGACTGGTGCAATTAATGTAAAAGTTCTTGCCACGAAGTTGTGTCATAATTTTTCACAATGAATGCTCACGATCCACACCATTGGAGCCTAAACTCTTGTTTCGGTGCATTTCTTTCTGTTTGGGTGCATTTGGGACTGTTTCGCTATTGCACGAAAATGTGCCAAACTGGTACAATTAATGCAAACGTTCGTGCCGTGATGTCTTGTTAGAATTATTCACAAAGAACTCTACTGATCCATACCATTGGATCCTAATCTCATGTTTTGGTGAGTTTCTTTCTGTTTGGGTACATTTGGAACCATTTCGCGATTGCACAAAAACGCGCCAAACTGGTGCAATTAATGCAAAAGTTTGTGCCGTGATGTCTTGTTTGAATTTTCACAAAGAATGCTCCCGATCCATACCATTAAACCCTAATCTCATGTTACGGTGCGTTTCTTTCGTTTGGGTGCATTTGGGACCGTTTCGCTACTGCACGAAACTTGGTGCAAAACGCGCCAGACTGGTGCAATTAATGTGAAAGTTCGTGCCCTGAAGTCGTGTCATAATTTTTCGCAACAAAAGCTCATGATTAACAACATTGGACACTAAACTCATGTTTTGGTGCATTTCTTTCTGTTCGAGTGCATTTGGGACCATTTCGCTATTGCAAGAAAACGCGCCAAACTGGTGCAATTAATGCAAAAGTTCGTGCCACGATGTCTTGTCAAAATTTTTCACAAAGAACGCTCCCGATCCATACCATTGGACCCTAATCTCATGTTTTGGTGTGTTTCTTTCCGTTTGGGTGCATTTGGGACCGTTTCGCTACTGCACGAAACTTGGTGCAATACGCGCCAGACTGGTGCAATTAATGTAAAAGTTCTTGCCACGAAGTCGTGTCATAATTTTTCGCAACGAATGCTCACGATCCACACCATTGGAGCCTAAACTCTTGTTTCGGTGCATTTCTTTCCGTTTGGGTGCATTTGGGACTGTTTCGCTATTGCACGAAAACGTGCCAAACTGGTGCAATGAATGCAAAACGTTCGTGCCACGAAGTCGTTTTAGAATTTTTCACAACGACGCAACCGATCCACACCATTAGACCCTAAACTCATGTTTGGTGCGTTTCTTTCCATTTGGGTGCATTTGGAAACCGTTTTTCTACTATACGAAACTTGCAACAAAACGCGCCAAACTGGTACAATTAATGCAAAAGTTCGTGCCACGATGTCTCGTTAGAATTTTTCGCAACGAAAACTCCTGATCCACACCATTGGAACCTAACCTCAGATTTTGGTGCGTTTCTTTCTGTTTAGGAGCATTTGTGATCGTTTCGCTACTGCACGAAACTTGGTGTAAAACGCTCCAGACTGGTGCAATTAATGTAAAAGTTCGTACCACGAAGTCGTGACATAATTTTCACAACAAACACTCACGATCCATAACCTTGGACCCTAAACTCATGTTTTGATGTGTTTCTTTCCGTTTAGGTGCATTTGTGACCGTTTCGCTATTGCACGAAAATGCGCCAAACTGGTGCAACTAGGGGTGGTAAAGGGCCCAACATTTTGAACTAGAAAATCTAAGGATCGGGCCCTAAAAGGGCCGGGTTCTAAACATATGTATTTTTGAACTAAAAATTTTAAGGGCTTTATTGGGCTGTGAAGAGACCATTAGGGCCATGGCCCATTACCACCCCTAGGTGCAACTAATGCAAAAGTTCGTGTCGTGATGACTTGTTAGAATTTTCACAAAGAATGCTCCCGATCCATACCATTGAACCCTAATCTCATGTTATGGTGCGTTTCTTTCCGTTTGGGTGCATTTGGGACTGTTTCGCTACTGCACGAAACTTGGTGCAAAACGCGCCAGACTGGTGCAATTAAAGTGAAAGTTCGTGCCCTGAAGTCGTGTCATAATTTTTAGCAACGAAAGCTCATGATTTACAACATTGGACCCTAACTCATGTTTTGGTGCATTTCTTTCTGTTCGAGTGCATTTGGGACCGTTTCGCTATTGCAAGAAAACGCGCCAAACTGGTGCAATTAATGCAAAAGTTCGTGCCACAATGTCTTGTCAGAATTTTTCACAAAGAACGCTCCCGATCCATACCATTGGACCCTAATCTCATGTTTTGGTGTGTTTCTTTCCGTTTGGGTGCATTTGGGACCGTTTCGCTACTACACGAAACTTGGTGCCGTACGAGCCAGACTGGTGCAGTTAATGTAAAAGTTCTTGCCACAAAGTCGTGTCATAATTTTTCACAACGAATGCTCACGATCCACACCATTGGAGCCTAAACTCTTGTTTTGGTGCATTTCTTTCCGTTTTGGTGCATTTGGGACTGTTTCGCTATTGCACGAAAATGTGCCAAACTGGTGCAATTAATGCAAACATACGTGCCACGAAGTCGTGTCAAAATTTTTCACAACGATGCTCCCGATCCACCACCATTGGACCCTAAAATCATGTTTTGGTGCGTTTCTTTCCGTTTGGGTGCATTTGGAACCGTTTTTCTACTATACGAAACTTGCAACAAAAACGCGCCAAACTGGTACAATTAATGCAAAAGTTCGTGCCACGATGTCTCGTTAGAATTTTTCGCAACGAACACTCCTGATCCACACCATTGGAACCTAACCTCAGATTTTGGTGCGTTTCTTTCTGTTTAGGAGCATTTGTGATCGTTTCGCTACTGCACGAAACTTGGTGTAAAACGCTCCAGACTGGTGCAATTAATGTAAAAGTTCATGCCACGATGTCTCGTTAGAATTTTTCGCAACGAACACTCCTGATCCACACCATTGGAACCTAACCTCATGTTTTGGTGCGTTTTCTTTCTGTTTAGGTGCATTTGTGACCGTTTCGCTACTGCACGAAATTTGGTGTAAAATGCACCAGACTGGTGCAATTAATGTAAAAATTCGTACCGCGAAGTTGTGTCATAATTATTCACAACGAATGCTCACGATCCACAACCTTGGACCCTAAACTCATGTTTTGGGTGCGCTTCTTTCCATTTGGGGTGCATTTGGGACCGTTTCACTATTGCACGAAAATGCGCCAAACTGGTGCAATTAATGCAAAAGTTTGTGCCACGATGTCTTGTTAGAATTTTTCACAAAGAAAGATCCTGATCCATACCATTGGACCCTAATCTCATGTTTTGGTGTGTTTCTTTCCGTTCGGGTGCATTTGGGACCGTTTCGCTACTGAACGAAAACGCGCCAAACTAGTGCAATTAATGCAAAAGTTCGTGCCACAAAGTCCTATCGGAATTTTTTGCAACGTATGCTCCCGATCCACACCATTGGACCCTAAACTAATGTTTTGGTGCGTCAAACATTTGGGTGCATTTGTGACTGTTTCCCTACTGCACGAAACTTGGTGTAAAATGCACCAGATTGGTGCAATTAATGTAAAAGTTCGTGCCACGAAATCGGGTCATAATTTTTCGCAACGAACGCTCACGATCTGTACATTGGACCCTAAACTCATATTTTGGTGTGTTTTCTTTCTGTTCAGGTGCATTTGGGACTGTTTTGCTATTGCAAGAAAAACGCGTCAACCTGGTGCAATTAATGCAAAACTTCGTGCCACGATATCTTTTCAGAATTTTTCACAAAGAAACGCTCCCGATCCATACCATTGGACCCTAATCTCTTGTTTTGGTGCGTTTCTTTCATTTGGGTGCATTTGGGACCGTTTCGCTACTGCATGAAACTTGGTGCAATACGCGCCAGACTGGTGCAATTAATGTAAAAGTTCTTGCCACGAAGTCGTGTCATAATTTTTCGCAATAAACGCTCACGATCCACACAATTGGACCCCTAAACTCATGTTTTAGTGCGTTTCTTTCCGTTTGGGTGCATTTGGAACCGTTTTGCTACCACACGAAACTTGCCGCAAAATGCGCCAAACTGGTGGCAATTAATGCAAAAGTTCGTGCCCTGAAGTCGTGTCGGAATTTTTGATAACACGCTCCTGATCCATACCATTGGAATCCAACTCATGTTTTGGTGCATTTCTTTCCGTTTGGGTGCATTTGTGACCGTTTTCACTACTGCATGAAACTTGGTGTAAATTGCGCCAAACTGGTGCAATCAATGTAAAAGTTCGTGCCCCAAAGTTGTGTCATAATTTTTCGCAACGAACGCTAACTCATGTTTTGGTGCGTTTCTTTCCGTTCGGGGGTGAATTTGGGACCGTTTCGCTATTGCAACAAAAACGCACCAAACTGGTGTAATTAATACAAAAGTTCGTGCCACGATGTCTTGTCAGAATTTTTCATAAAGAACGCTCTGATCCATACCATTGGACCCTAATCTCAAGTTTTGGTGCGTTTCTTTCTGTTGGGGTGCATTTGGGACCGTTATGCTACTGCACGAAACTTGGTGCAATACGCGCCAGACTGGTGTAATTAATGTAAAGTTCTTGCCACGAAGTCGTGTCATAATTTTTCACAATGAACGCTCACGATCCACACCATTGGACCCGAAACTCATGTTTTGGTGCATTTCTTTCTGTTTGGGTACATTTGGGACCATTTCGCTATTACACAAAAACGCGTCAAACTGGTGCATTTAATGCAAAAGTTCGTGCCGTGATGTCTTGTTAGAATTTTTCACAAAGAACGCTCCTGATCCATACCATTGGACCCTAATCTCATGTTTTGTTGCATTTCTTTCTGTTTTGGGTGCATTTGGGAACTATTTCGCTATTGCACCGAAAACACGCCAAACTAGTGCAATTAATGCAAAAGTTCGTGCCGTGATGTCTTGTTAGAATTTTTCACAAAGAACTCTCCGGGACCCATACCATTGAACCCTAATCTCATGTTTTGGGTGCGTTTCTTTCCGTTTGGGTGCATTTGGGACCGTTTCGCTACTGCACGAAACTTGTTGCAAAATGCGCCAGACTGGTTCAATTAATGTGAAAGTTCGTGCCACGAAGTCGTGTCGTAATTTTTCGCAACGAACACTCACGATCCACACCATTGGACCCTAAACTCATGTTTGGTGCGTTTCTTTCCGTTCGGGTGCATTTGGGACCATTTCGAAGTTGCACGAAAACACGCTAAACTGGTGCAATTAATGCAACAGTTCGTGTCGTGATGTCTTGTTAGAATTTTTCACACAAAACACTCCTGATCCATAACATTGGACCCTAATCTCATGTTTTGTGCGTTTCTTTCCGTTTGGGTGCATTTGGAACCTGTTTCGCTAGTGCACGAAAACGCGCCAAACTGGTGCAATTAATGCAAAAGTTCATGCAGTGATGTCTTGTTAGAATTTTTCACAAAGAACGCTCCTGATACATACCATTGAACCCTAATCTCATGTTTTGGTGCGTTTCTTTCCGTTTGGGTGCATTTGGGACCTTTTCGCAACTACACGAAACTTGGTGCAAAACGCGCCAGACTTGTGCAATTAATGTGAAAGTTCATGCCACGAAGTCGTGTCATAATTTTTCACAACAAACATTGACAATCCACACCATTGGACCCAACTCATGTTTTGGTGCGTTTCTTTCCATCCGGCTGCATTTGGGACCATTTCGCTATTGCACGAAAACGCGCCAAACTGGTGCAATTAATGCAAAAGTTCGTGCCGTGATGTCTTGTTAGAATTTTTCACAAAGAACTCTACTGATCCATACCATTGGATCCTAATCTCATGTTTTGGTGAGTTTCTTTCTGTTTGGGTACATTTGAAACCGTTTCGCGATTGCACGAAAATGCGCCAAACTAGTGCAATTAATGCAAAAGTTTGTGCCGTGATGTCTTGTTTGAATTTTCACAAAGAATGCTCCCGATCCATACCATTAAACCCTAATCTCAAGTTACGGTGCGTTTCTTCCATTGGGGGCATTTGGGACCGTTTCGCTACTGCACGAAACTTGGTGCAAACACGCCAGACTGGTGCAATTAATGTGAAAGTTCGTGCCCTGAAGTCGTGTCATAATTTTTTCGCAACAAAAGCTCATGATTAACAACATTGGACACTAAACTCATGTTTTGGTGCATTTCTTTCTGTTCGAGTGCATTGGGACCGTTTCGCTATTGCAAGAAAATGTGCCAAACTGGTGCAATTAATGCAAAAGTTGTGCCACAATGTCTTGTCAAAATTTTTCACAAAGAACGCTCCCGATCCATACCATTGGACCCAAATCTCATGTTTTGGTGTGTTTCTTTCCGTTGGGTGCATTTGGACCGTTTCACTACTGCACGAAACTTGGTGCAATACGCGCCAGACTGGTGCAATTAATGTAAAAGTTCTTGCCACGAAGTCGTGTCATAATTTTTCACAACGAATGCTCACGATCCACACCATTGGAGCCTAAACTCTTGTTTTGGTGCATTTCTTTCCGTTTGGGTGCATT
>NW_024376536.1:0-46428 GCF_016808335.1 Panicum virgatum
CCCCAAGGACCCCAAAATGATGTTTGGTGCGTTTCGTACTATTTGGGTGCATTCGGACCATTGGTTGCCTTACGAAACTCGGTGCAAAATGGGCCGAACTAGTGCAAAAGTTCGTGCCACGAAGTGGCTTCGGAATTTTTCGCAACGAACGCACCCGATCCACCCCATTGGACCCTAAACTGACGTTTTGGTGCGTTCGTACGATTTTGGGTGCATTCGGGACTGTTTTGCTTCCTGATGAAACTCGTGCAAAACGGGCCGAACTAGTGCAAAAGTTCGTTGCCACGAAGTCGCGTCGGAATTTTTCCAACGAACGCAACCCGATCCACCCCATTGGACCCTAAACTGACATTTTTGTGCGTTTCGTACGATTTGGGAGCATTCGGGACTTTTGGTTTGCCTTACGAACTCGGTGCAAAACGGGCCGAACTAGTGCAAAAGTACGTGCACGAAGTCGCGTCGAATTTTTTGCAACGAACGCACCCGATCCCCCCATTGGACCCTAAACTGACGTTTGGTGCGTTCGTACGATTTGGGTGCATTCAGGGACTGTTTGGTTCCCTTAACGAAACTCGGTGCAAAAGCGGGCCGAACTAGTGCAAAAGTTCGTGCCACGAAGTCGCGTCGAAATTTTTTGCAATGAACGCACCCGATCCACCCCATTGGCCCCAACTGACATTTTGGTGCGTTTCATACGATTTGGGTGCATTCGGGAACCATTTGGTTGCCTTACGAAACTCGGTGCAAAACACGGCCGAACTAGTGCAAAAGTTCGTGCCACGATGTCGTGTCGGAATTTTTCGCAACGAACGCAACCGATCCACCCGCATTGGACCATAAACTTGACGTTTTGGTGCGTTTATGTACTATTTGGGTGCATTCAGGGACCATTTGGTTGCCTTACGAAACTCGGTGCAAAATGGGCCGAACTAGTGCAAAAGTTCGTGCCACGAAGTGGCTTCGGAATTTTTCGCAACGAACGCACCCGATCCACCCCATTGGACCCTAAACTGATGTTTTGGTGCGTTTCGTACTATTTGGGTGCATTCGGGACTGTTGGTTCGCTTATGAAAACGGTGCAAAACGGGCCGAACTAGTGCAAAAGTTCGTGCCACGAAGTCGCGTCGGAATTTTTCCAACGAACGCACCCGATCCACCCCATTGGACCCTAAAACTGACATTTTTGTGCGTTCGTACTATTTGGGAGCATTTGGGACTGTTTGGTTAGCTTACGAAACTCGTACAAAACGGCCGAACAGTGCAAAAGTACGTGCCACAAGTCGCGTCGGAATTTTTCCAACGAACACACCCGATCCACCCCATAGGACCCTAAACTGACGTTTTGGTGCGTTCGTACGATTTGGGTGCATTCAGGACTGTTTGGTTCCCTTACGAAACTCTGTGCAAAACGGGCCGAACTAGTTCAAAAGTTTGTGCAGGAAGTTGCATCGATTTTTTTCGCAATGAACGCACCCGATCACCCCTTGACCCCAAAGTGCATTTAATACTATTTGTGTGCATTCGGACCATTTGGGTGCCTTACGAAACTCGGTGCAAAACGGGCCGAAGGAGTGCAAAGTTCGTGCCCATGAAGTCGCGTCGGAATTTTTCGCAACGAACACAACCGATCCACCCCATTGGACCATAAACTGACGTTTTGGTGCGTTTCAAACAATTTGGGTGCATTCAGGACCATTTGGTTGCCTTACGAAACTCGGTGCAAAACGGCCGAACTAGTGCAAAGTTAGTGCCACAGTCGCGTCGAATTTTTTGCAATGAACGCACCCGATGCACACCATTGGACCCCAAGCTGACGTTTTGTGCTTTCATACTATTTGGGTGCATTCGGGACCATTTTTGCCTTACGAAACTCGGTGCAAAACGGGCCGAACTAGTGCAAAAGTTCATGCCACGAAGTCGCGTCGAATTTTTTGCAACGAACGCACCCGATCCACCCCATTGGACCCCAAACTGACGTTTTGGTGCGTTTCATACTATTTGGTGCATTCGGGACCATTTGGTTGCCTTATGAAACTCGGTGCAAAACAGGCCGAACTAGTGCAAAAGTTCGTGCCACGAAGTCGTGTCGGAATTTTTCCAACGAACGCACCCGATCCACCCCATATGGACCCTAAAATTGACGTTTTGGTGCGTTCGTACGATTTGGGTGCATTCAGGACTGTTTGGTTCCCTTACGAAACTCTGTGCAAAACGGGCCGAACTAGTTCAAAAGTTCGTGCCACGAAGTCGCAGTCGATTTTTTCGCAACGAACGCACCCGATGCACCCCATTAGACCCCAAAGTGCATTTAATACTATTTGTGTGCATTCGGTACCATTTGGGTGCCTTACGAAACTCGGTGCAAAACGGGCCGAAGGAGTGCAAAAGTTCGTGCCATGAAGTCGCGTCGGAATTTTTCGCAACGAACAAACTCGATCCACCCTATTGGACCATAAACTGATGTTTTGGTGCGTTTCAATACAATTTGGGTGCATTCAGGACCATTTGGTTGCCTTACGAAACTCGGTGCAAAACGGGCCGAACTAGTGCAAAAGTTAGTGCCACGAAGTCGCGTCGAAATTTTTTGCAATGAACGCACCCGATGCACCCCATTGGACCCCCAAGCTGACGTTTTAGTGCATTTCATACTATTTGGGTGCATTCGGGACCATTTGGCTTGCCTTACGAAACTCGGTGCAAAAACGGGCCGAACTAGTGCAAAAGTTCATGCCACGAAGTCGCGGTCGAAATTTTTGCAATGAACGCACCCGATCCACCCCATTGGACCCCAAACTGACGTTTTGGTGCGTTTCATACTATTTGGGTGCATTCGGGACCATTTGGTTGCCTTACGAAACTCGGTGCAAAACAGGCCGAACTAGTGCAAAAGTTCGTGCCACGATGTCGTGTCGGAATTTTTCGCAACGAACGCAACCGATCCACCCCATTGGACCATAAACTGATGTTTTGGTGCGTTTCATACAATTTGGGTGCATTCGGGACCATTTGGTTGCCTTACGAAACTCGGTGCAAAACGGGCCGAACTAGTGCAAAAGTTCGTGCCACGAAGTCGCGTCGGAATTTTTCCAACAACGCACCCGATCCACCCCATTGGACCCTAAACTGGCATTTTGGTGCGTTCGTACGATTTTGGGAGCATTTGGGACTGTTGGTTCGCTTACGAAACTCGCTTGCAAAACGGCCGAACTAGTGCAAAAGTTCGTGCCACGAAGTCGCGTCGGAATTTTTCCAACGAACGCACCCGATGCACCCCATTGGACCCCAAACTGACATATTGGTGCGTTTCGTACTATTTGTGTGCATTCGGGACCATTTGGGTTGCCTTAGTAAAACCGGTGCATAACGGGCCGAACTAGTGCAAAAGTTCGTGCCACGAAGTCGCGTCGGAACTTTTCGCAACGAATGCACTCGATCCACCTCAATGAACCCCAAAATGATGTTTTGGTGCGTTTCGTACTATTTGGGTGCATTCGGAACCATTTGGTTGCCTCACGAAACTCGACGCAAAAATGGGCCGAACTAGTGCAAAAGTTCGTGCCACGAAGTCGCTTCGGAATTTTTTCGCAACGAACGCACCCGATGCACCCCATTGGACCCCAAACTGACGTTTTGGTGGCGTTCGTACTATTTGGTGTGCATTCGGGACCATTTGGTTGCCTTACGAAAACTCGGTGCAAAACGGGCCGAACTAGTGCAAAAGGTTCGTGCCACGAAGTCGCGTCGAAATTTTCGCAACGAACGCACCCGATCCACCCCATTGGACCCCAAACTGACTGTTTGGGTGCGTTCGTACGATTTGGGTGCATTTGGGACGCATTTGGTTCCTTACGAAAACTCGGTGCAAAACGGGCCGACTAGTGCAAAAGTTACGTGCCACGAAGTCGCGTCGGAATTTTTCGCAACGAACGCACCCGGATGCACCCCATTGGACCCAAACTGACTTTTTGGTGCGTTCGTACTTTTGGGTGCATTCGGGACCATTTTGGTTGCCTTAGAAAACGCGGTGCAAAACGGGGCCGAACTAGTGCAAAAGTTCGTGCCACGAAGTCGCGTCGGAACTTTTCGCAACGAATGCACTCGATCACCCCAATGGACCCCAAAATGATGTTTTGGTGCGTTTCGTACTATTTGGGTGCATTCGGGGACCATTTGGTTGCCTTACGAAACTCGGTGCAAAATGGGCCGAACTAGTGCAAAAGTTCGTGCCACGAAGTGGCCTTCGGAAATTTTCGCAACGAATTGCACCCGATCCACCCCAATTGGACCCTAAACTGACGTTTTGGTGCGTTTCGTACGATTTGGGTGCATTCGGGACTGTTTGCTTCCCTGATGAAACTCGGTGCAAAACGGGCCGAACTAGTGGCAAAAGTTCGTGCCATGAAGTCGCGTCGGAATTTTTCCAACGAACGCACCCGATCCACCCCCATTGGACCCTAAACTGACATTTTTGTGCGTTTCGTTACGATTTGGGAGCATTTGGGACTGTTTGGTTTGCTTACGAAACTCGGTGCAAAACGGGCCGAACTAGTGCAAAAGTACGTGCCACGAAGTCGCGTCGGAATTTTTTCAACGAACGCACCCGATCCACCCCATAGGACCCTAAACGACTGACGTTTTGGTGCGTTCGTACGATTTGGGTGCATTCAGGACTGTTTGGTTCCCTTACGAAACTCGGTGCAAAACGGGCCGAACTAGTGCAAAAAGTTCGTGCCACGAAGTCGCGTCGAAATTTTTTGCAATGAACGCACCCGATCCACCCCATTGGACCCCAAACTGACGTTTTGGTTGCGTTTCATACCATTTGGTTGCCTTACGAAACTCGGTGCAAAACACGCCGAACTAGTGCAATAGTTCGTGCCACGATGTCGTGTCGGAATTTTCGCAACGAACGCAACCGATCCACCGCATTGGACCCTAAATTGATGTTTTGGTGCGTTTTGTACTATTTGGGTGCATTCGGGACCATTTGGTTGCCTTACGAAACTCGGTGCAAAACGGGACGAACTAGTGCAAAAGTTCGTGCCACGAAGTCGCGTCGGAATTTTTTCCAACGAACGCACCCGATGCACCCCATTGGACCCCAAACTGACATTTTGTTGCGTTTCGTACTATTTGTGTGCATTCGGGACCATTTGGTTGCCTTAGTAAAACCGGTGCATAACGGGCCGAACTAGTGCAAAAGTTCGTGCCACGAAGTCGCGTCGGAACTTTTCGCAACGAATGCACTCGATCCACCCCCAATGAACCCCAAAATGATGTTTTGGTGCGTTTCGTACTATTTGGGTGCATTCGGAACCATTTGGTTGCCTCACGAAACTCGGTGCAAAATGGGCCGAACTAGTGCAAAAGTTCGTGCCACGAAGTGGCTTCGGAATTTTTCGCAACGAACGAACCCGATCCACCCCATTGGACCCTAAACTGACGTTTTGGTGCGTTCGTACGAATTGGGTGCATTCGGGACTGTTGGTTCCCTAATGAAACTCGGTGCAAAAAACGGGCCGAACTAGTGCAAAAGTTCGTGCCACGAAGTCGCGTCAGAATTTTTCGCAACGAACAAACTCGATCCACCCTATTGGACCATAAACTGATGTTTTGGTGCATTTCATACAATTTGGGTGCATTCAGGACCATTTGGTTGCCTTACGAAACTCGGTGCAAAACGGGCCGAACTAGCGTAAAAGTTCGTGCCACGAAGTCGCGTCGAAATTTTTTGCAATGAACGCACCCGATGCACCCCATTGGACCCCAAACTGACGTTTTGGTGCATTTCATACTATTTGGGTGCATTCAGGACCATTTGGTTGCCTTACGAAACTCGGTGCAAAACGGGCCGAACTAGTGCAAAGTTCGTGCCATGAAGTCGCGTCGAAATTTTTTGCAATGAACGCACCCGATCCACCCCATTGGACCCTAAACTGACATTTTGGTGCGTTTGTACGATTTGGGAGCATTTGGGACTGTTTGGTTTGCTTACGAAACTCGGTGCAAAACGGGCCGAACTAGTGCAAAAGTACGTGCCACGAAGTCGCGTCGGAATTTTTCCAACGAACGTACCCGATCCACCCCATAGGACCCTAAACTGACGTTTTGGTGCGTTCGTACGATTTGGGTGCATTCAGGACTGTTTGGTTCCCTTACGAAACTCGGTGCAAAACGGGCCGAACTAGTGCAAAAGTTCGTGCCACGAAGTCGCGTCGAAATTTTTTGCAATGAACGCACCCGATCCACCCCATTGGACCCCAAACTGACATTTTGGTGCGTTTCATACGATTTGGGTGCATTCGGGACCATTTGGTTGCCTTACGAAACTCGGTGCAAAACACGCCGAACTAGTGCAAAAGTTCGTGCCACGATGTCGTGTCGGAATTTTTCGCAACGAACGCAACCGATCCACCGCATTGGACCCTAAATTGACGTTTTGGTGCGTTTTGTACTATTTGGGTGCATTCGGGACCATTTGGTTGCTTACGAAACTCGGTGCAAAATGGGCCGAACTAGTGCAAAAGTTCGTGCCACGAAGTGGCTTCGGAATTTTTCGCAACGAACGCACCCGATCCACACCATTGGACCCTAAACTGATGTTTTGGTGCGTTCGTACGATTTGGGTGCATTCGGGACTGTTGGTTCGCTGATGAAAATCGGTGCAAAACGGGCCGAACTAGTGCAAAAGTTCGTGCCACGAAGTCGCGTCGGAATTTTTCCAACGAACGCACCCGATCCACCCCATTGGACCCTAAACTGACATTTTTGTGCGTTCGTACGATTTGGGAGCATTTGGGACTGTTTGGTTAGCTTACGAAACTCGGTACAAAACGGGCCGAACAAGTGCAAAAGTACGTGCCACGAAGTCGCGTCGGAATTTTTCCAACGAACACACCCGATCCACCCCATAGGACCCTAATCTTACGTTTTGGTGCGTTCGTACGATTTGGGTGCATTCAGGACTGTTTGGTTCCCTTACGAAACTCTGTGCAAAACGGGCCGAACTAGTTCAAAAGTTTGTGCCAGGAAGTTGCATCGATTTTTTTCGCAATGAACGCACCCGATGCACCCCATTAGACCCCAAAGTGCATTTAATACTATTTGTGTGCATTCGGTACCATTTGGGTGCCTTACGAAACTCGGTGCAAAACGGGCCGAAGGAGTGCAAAAGTTCGTGCCATGAAGTCGCGTCGGAATTTTTCGCAACGAACAAACTCGATCCACCCTATTGGACCATAAACTGATGTTTTGGTGCGTTTCAATACAATTTGGGTGCATTCAGGACCATTTGGTTGCCTTACGAAACTCGGTGCAAAACAGGCCGAACTAGTGCAAAAGTTAGTGCCACGAAGTCGCGTCGAAATTTTTTGCAATGAACGCACCCGATGCACACCATTGGACCCCAAGCTGACGTTTTAGTGCATTTCATACTATTTGGGTGCATTCGGGACCATTTGGCTTGCCTTACGAAACTCGGTGCAAAACGGGCCGAACTAGTGCAAAAGTTCATGCCACGAAGTCGCGTCGAAATTTTTTGCAATGAACGCACCCGATCCACCCCATTGGACCCCAAACTGACGTTTTGGTGCGTTTCATACTATTTGGGTGCATTCGGGACCATTTGGTTGCCTTATGAAACTCAGTGCAAAACAGGCCGAACTAGTGCAAAAGTTCGTCCCACGATGTCGTGTGGGAATTTTTCGCAACGAACGCAACCGATCCACCCCATTGGACCCAAAATTGACGTTTTGGTGCGTTCGTACGATTTGGGTGCATTCAGGACTGTTTGGTTCCCTTACGAAACTCTGTGCAAAACGGGCCGAACTAGTTCAAAAGTTTGTGCCACGAAGTCGCATCGAATTTTTTCGCAACGAACGCACCCGATGCACCCCATTAGACCCCAAAGTGCATTTAATACTATTTGTGTGCATTCGGTACCATTTGGGTGCCTTACGAAACTCGGTGCAAAACGGGCCGAAGGAGTGCAAAAGTTCGTGCCATGAAGTCGCGTCGGAATTTTTCGCAACGAACAAACTCGATCCACCCTATTGGACCATAAACTGATGTTTTGGTGCGTTTCAAACAATTTGGGTGCATTCAGGACCATTTGGTTGCCTTACGAAACTCGGTGCAAAACAGGCCGAACTAGTGCAAAAGTTAGTGCCACGAAGTCGCGTCGAAATTTTTTGCAATGAACGCACCCGATGCATCCCATTGGACCCCAAGCTGACATTTTAGTGCATTTCATACTATTTGGGTGCATTCGGGACCATTTGGCTTGCCTTACGAAACTCGGTGCAAAACGGGCCGAACTAGTGTAAAAGTTCATGCCACGAAGTCGCGGCGAAATTTTTTGCAATGAACGCACCCGATCCACCCCATTGGACCCCAAACTGACGTTTTGGTGCGTTTCATACTATTTGGGTGCATTCGGGACCATTTGGTTGCCTTACGAAACTCGGTGCAAAACAGGCCGAACTAGTGCAAAAGTTCGTGCCACGATGTCGTGTCCGAATTTTTCGCAACGAACGCAACCGATCCACCCCATTGGACCATAAACTGATGTTTTGGTGCGTTTCATACAATTTGGGTGCATTCAGGGACCATTTGGTTGCCTTACGAAACTCGGTGCAAAACGGTCCGAACTAGTGCAAAAGTTCGTGCCACGAAGTCGCGTCGGAATTTTTCCAACAAACGCACCCGATCCACCCCATTGGACCCTAAACTGGCATTTTGGTGCGTTCGTACGATTTGGGAGCATTTGGGACTGTTTGGTTCGCTTACGAAACTCGCTGCAAAACGGGCCGAACTAGTGCAAAAGTTCGTGCCACGAAGTCGCGTCGGAATTTTTCCAACGAACGCACCCGATGCACCCCATTGGACCCCAAACTGACATATTGGTGCGTTTCGTACTATTTGTGTGCATTCGGGACCATTTGGTTGCCTTAGTAAAACCGGTGCATAACGGGCCGAACTAGTGCAAAAGTTCGTGCCACGAAGTCGCGTCGGAACTTTTCGCAACGAATGCACTCGATCCACCTCAATGAACCCCAAAATGATGTTTTGGTGCGTTTCGTACTATTTGGGTGCATTCGGAACCATTTGGTTGCCTCACGAAACTCGACGCAAAATGGGCCGAACTAGTGCAAAAGTTCGTGCCACGAAGTGGCTTCGGAATTTTTCGCAACGAACGAACCCGATCCACCCCATTGGACCCTAAACTGACGTTTTGGTGCGTTCGTACGAATTGGGTGCATTCGGGACCATTTGGTTGCCTTACGACACTCGGTGCAAAACGGGCCGAACTAGTGCAAAAGTTCGTGCCACGAAGTCGCGTCAGAATTTTTCCAACGAACGCAACCGATCCACCCCATTGGACCCTAAACTGACATTTTTGTGCGTTCGTACGATTTGGGAGCATTTGGGACTGTTTGGTTCGCTTACAAAACTCGGTGCAAAACGGGCCGAACTAGTGCAAAAGTACGTGCCACGAAGTCGCGTCGGAATTTTTCCAACGAACGCACCTGATGCACCCCAGTGGACCCCAAACTGACATTTTGGTGCGTTTCGTACTATTTGTGTGCATTCGGGACCATTTGGTTGCCTTAGTAAAACCGGTGCATAGCGGGCCGAACTAGTGCAAAAGTTCGTGCCACAAAGTCGCGTCGGAACTTTTCGCAACGAATGCACTCGATCCACCCCAATGGACCCCAAAATGATGTTTTGGTGCGTTTCGTACTATTTGGGTGCATTCGGGACCATTTGGTTGCCTTACGAAACTCGGTGCAAAATGGGCCGAACTAGTGCAAAAGTTCGTGCCACGAAGTGGCTTCGGAATTTTTCGCAACGAATGCACCCGATCCACCCCATTGGACCCTAAACTGACGTTTTGGTGCGTTCGTACGATTTGGGTGCATTCGGGACTGTTTGCTTCCCTGATGAAACTCGGTGCAAAACGGGCCGAACTAGTGCAAAAGTTCGTGCCATGAAGTCGCGTCGGAATTTTTCCAACGAACGCACCCGATCCACCCCATTGGACCCTAAACTGACATTTTTGTGCGTTCGTACGATTTGGGAGCATTTGGGACTGTTTGGTTTGCTTACGAAACTCGGTGCAAAACGGGCCGAACTAGTGCAAAAGTACGTGCCACGAAGTCGCGTCGGAATTTTTTCAACGAACGCACCCGATCCACCCCATAGGACCCTAAACTGACGTTTTGGTGCGTTCGTACGATTTGGGTGCATTCAGGACTGTTTGGTTCCCTTACGAAACTCGGTGCAAAACGGGCCGAACTAGTGCAAAAGTTCGTGCCACGAAGTCGCGTCGAAATTTTTTGCAATGAACGCACCCGATCCACCCCATTGGACCCCAAACTGACGTTTTGGTGCGTTTCATACCATTTGGTTGCCTTACGAAACTCGGTGCAAAACACGCCGAACTAGTGCAATAGTTCGTGCCACGATGTCGTGTCGGAATTTTTCGCAACGAACGCAACCGATCCACCGCATTGGACCCTAAATTGATGTTTTGGTGCGTTTTGTACTATTTGGGTGCATTCGGGACCATTTGGTTGCCTTACGAAACTCGGTGCAAAACGGGACGAACTAGTGCAAAAGTTCGTGCCACGAAGTCGCGTCGGAATTTTTCCAACGAACGCACCCGATGCACCCCATTGGACCCCAAACTGACATTTTGTTGCGTTTCGTACTATTTGTGTGCATTCGGGACCATTTGGTTGCCTTAGTAAAACCGGTGCATAACGGGCCGAACTAGTGCAAAAGTTCGTGCCACGAAGTCGCGTCGGAACTTTTCGCAACGAATGCACTCGATCCACCCCCAATGAACCCCAAAATGATGTTTTGGTGCGTTTCGTACTATTTGGGTGCATTCGGAACCATTTGGTTGCCTCACGAAACTCGGTGCAAAATGGGCCGAACTAGTGCAAAAGTTCGTGCCACGAAGTGGCTTCGGAATTTTTCGCAACGAACGAACCCGATCCACCCCATTGGACCCTAAACTGACGTTTTGGTGCGTTCGTACGAATTGGGTGCATTCGGGACTGTTTGGTTCCCTAATGAAACTCGGTGCAAAACGGGCCGAACTAGTGCAAAAGTTCGTGCCACGAAGTCGCGTCAGAATTTTTCGCAACGAACAAACTCGATCCACCCTATTGGACCATAAACTGATGTTTTGGTGCATTTCATACAATTTGGGTGCATTCAGGACCATTTGGTTGCCTTACGAAACTCGGTGCAAAACGGGCCGAACTAGCGTAAAAGTTCGTGCCACGAAGTCGCGTCGAAATTTTTTGCAATGAACGCACCCGATGCACCCCATTGGACCCCAAACTGACGTTTTGGTGCATTTCATACTATTTGGGTGCATTCAGGACCATTTGGTTGCCTTACGAAACTCGGTGCAAAACGGGCCGAACTAGTGCAAAGTTCGTGCCATGAAGTCGCGTCGAAATTTTTTGCAATGAACGCACCCGATCCACCCCATTGGACCCTAAACTGACATTTTGGTGCGTTTGTACGATTTGGGAGCATTTGGGACTGTTTGGTTCGCTTACGAAACTCGGTGCAAAACGGGCCGAACTAGTGGAAAAGTTCGTGCCACGAAGTCTCGTCGGAATTTTTCGCAACGAACGCACCCGATGCACCCCATTGGACCCCAAACTGACGTTTTGGTGCGTTTCGTACTATTTCTGTGCATTCGGGACCATTTGGTTGCCTTAGTAAAACCGGTGCATTACGGGCCGAACTAGTGCAAAAGTTCGTGCCACGAAGTCGCGTCGGAACTTTTCGCAACGAATGCACTCGATCCACCCCAATGGACCCCAAAATGATGTTTTGGTGCGTTTTGTACTATTTGGGTGCATTCGGGACCATTTGGTTGCTTACGAAACTCGGTACAAAATGGGCCGAACTAGTGCAAAAGTTCGTGCCACGAAGTGGCTTCGGAATTTTTCGTAACGAACGCAACCGATCCACCCCATTGGACCCTAAAATTGACGTTTTGGTGCGTTTTGTACTATTTGGGTGCATTCGGGACTGTTTGGTTGCCTTACGACACTCGGTGCAAAACGGGACGAACTAGTGGAAAAGTTCGTGCCACGAAGTCGCGTCGGAATTTTTCCAATGAACGCACCCGATCCACCCCATTGGACCCTAAACTGACATTTTGGTGCGTTCGTACGATTTGGGAGCATTTGGGACTGTTTGGTTCGCTTACGAAACTCGGTGCAAAACGGGCCGAACTAGTGCAAAAGTTCGTGCCACGAAGTCGCGTCGGAATTTTTCCAACGAACGCACCTGATGCACCCCAATGGACCCCAAACTGACGTTTTGGTGCGTTTCGTACTATTTGTGTGCATTCGGGACCATTTGGTTGCCTTACGAAACTCGGTGCAAAACGGGCCGAACTAGTTCAAAAGTTCGTGCCACGAAGTCGCGTCGAATTTTTTCGCAACGAACGCACCCGATGCACCCCATTAGACCCCAAAGTGCATTTGATACTATTTGTGTGCATTCGGTGCCATTTGGTTGCCTTACGAAACTCGGTGCAAAACGGGCCGAAGGAGTGCAAAAGTTCGTGCCATGAAGTCGCGTCGGAATTTTTCGCAACGAACAAACTCGATCCACCCTATGGGACCATAAACTGATGTTTTGGTGCGTTTCAATACAATTTGGGTGCATTCAGGACCATTTGGTTGCCTTACGAAACTCGGTGCAAAACGGGCCGAACTAGTGCAAAAGTTAGTGCCACGAAGTCGCGTCGAAATTTTTTGCAATGAACGCACCCGATGCACCCCATTGGACCCCAAGCTGACGTTTTAGTGCATTTCATACTATTTGGGTGCATTCGGGACCATTTGGTTGCCTTACGAAACTCGGTGCAAAACGGGCCGAACTAGTGCAAAAGTTCGTGCCACGAAGTCGCGTCGAAATTTTTTGCAATGAACAGCACCCGATCCACCCCATTGGACCCCAAACTGACGTTTTGGTGCGTTTCATACTATTTTGGAGCATTCGGGACCATTTGGTTGCCTTACGAAACTCGGTGCAAAACAGGCCGAACTAGTGCAAAAGTTCGTGCCACGATGTCGTGCCGGAATTTTTCGCAACGAACGGCAACCGATCCACCCCATTGGATCCTAAATTGACGTTTTGGTGCAGTTTTGTACTATTTGGGTGCATTCGGGACCATTTGGTTGCCTTACAAAACTCGGTGCAAAACGGGACGAACTAGTGCAAAAGTTCGTGCCACGAAGTCGCGTCGGAATTTTTCCAACAAACGCACCCGATCCACCCCATTGGACCCTAAACTGACATTTTGGTGCGTTCGTACGATTTGGGAGCATTTGGGACTGTTTGGTTCGCTTACGAAACTCGGTGCAAAACGGGCCGAACTACTACAAAAGTTCGTGCCACGAAGTCGCGTCGGATTTTTTCCAACGAATGCACCCGATGCACCCCATTGGACCCCAAACTGACATTTTGGTGCGTTTCGTACTATTTGTGTGCATTCGGGACCATTTGGTTGCCTTAGTAAACCCAGTGCATAACGGGCAGAACTAGTGCAAAAGTTCGTGCCACGAAGTCGTGTCAGGAACTTTTCGCAACGAATGCACTCGATCCACCCCAATGGACCCCAAAATGATGTTTTGGTGCGTTTTATACTATTTGGGTGCATTCGGGACCATTTGGTTGCCTTACGAAACTCTATGCAAAATGGGCCGAACTATTGCAAAAGTTCGTGCCACGAAGTGGCTTCGGAATTTTTCGCAACGAACGCAACCGATCCACCCCATTGGACCCTAAATTGACGTTTTGGTGCGTTTTGTACTATTTGGGTGCATTCGGGACCATTTGGTTGCCTTACGAAACTCGGTGCAAAACGGGACAAACTAGTGCAAAAGTTCGTGCCACGAAGTCGCGTCGGAATTTTTCCAACAAACGCACCAGATCCAACCCATTGGACCCTAAACTGACATTTTGGTGCGTTCGTACGATTTGGGAGCATTTGGGACTGTTTGGTTCGCTTACGAAACTCGGTGCAAAAGGGCCGAACTAGTGCAAAAGTTCGTGCCACGAAGTCGCGTCGGAATTTTTCCAACGAACGCACCCGATGCACCCCATTGGACCCCAAACTGATGTTTTGGTGCGTTTCGTACTATTTGTGTGCATTCGGGACCATTTGGTTGCCTTAGTAAAACCGGTGCATAACGGGCCGAACTAGTGCAAAAGTTCGTGCCACAAAGTCGCGTCGGAACTTTTCGCAACGAATGCACTCGATCCACCCCAATGGACCCCAAAATGATGTTTTGGTGCGTTTCATACGATTTTGGTGCATTCTGGACCATTTGGTTGCCTTACGAAACTCGGTGCAAAACATGCCGAACTAGTGCAAAAGTTCGTGCCACGATGTCGTGTCGGAATTTTTCGCAACGAACGCAACCGATCCACCCCATTGGACCCTAAATTGACGTTTTGGTGCGTTTTGTACTATTTGGGTGCATTCGGGACCAGTTGGTTGCCTTACGAAACTCGGTGCAAAACGGGACGAACTAGTGCAAAAGTTCGTGCCACGAAGTCGCGTCGGAATTTTTCCAACAAACGCACCCGATCCACCCATTGGACCCTAAACTGACATTTTGGTGCGTTCGTACGATTTGGGAGCATTAGGGACTGTTTGGTTCGCTTACGAAACTCGGTGCAAAACGGGCCGAACTAGTGCAAAAGTTCGTGCCACGAAGTCGCGTCGAAATTTTTTGCAATGAACGCACCCGATCCACCCCATTGGACCCCAAACTGACGTTTTGGTGCGTTTCATACTATTTTGGAGCATTCGGGACCATTTGGTTGCCTTACGAAACTCGGTGCAAAACAGGCCGAACTAGTGCAAAAGTTCGTCCCACGATGTCGTGTCGGAATTTTTCGCAATGAACGCAACCGATCCACCCCATTGGACCCAAAATTGACGTTTTGGTGCGTTCGTACGATTTCGGTGCATTCAGGACTGTTTGGTTCCCTTACGAAACTCTGTGCAAAACGGGCCGAACTAGTTCAAAAGTTTGTGCCACGAAGTCGCATCGAATTTTTTCGCAACGAACGCACCCGATGCACCCCATTAGACCCCAAAGTGCATTTAATACTATTTTTGTGCATTCGGTACCATTTGGTTGCCTTACGAAACTCGGTGCAAAACGGGCCGAAGGAGTGCAAAAGTTCGTGCCATGAAGTCGCGTCGGAATTTTTCGCAACGAACAAACTCGATCCACCCTATTGGACCATAAACTGATGTTTTGGTGCGTTTCAAACAATTTGGGTGCATTCAGGACCATTTGGTTGCCTTACGAAACTCGGTGCAAAACGGGCCGAACTAGTGCAAAAGTTAGTGCCACGAAGTCGCGTCGAAATTTTTTGCAATGAACGCACCCGATGCACCCCATTGGACCCCAAGCTGACGTTTTAGTGCATTTCATACTATTTGGGTGCATTCGGGACCATTTGGCTGCCTTACGAAACTCGGTGCAAAACGGGCCGAACTAGTGTAAAAGTTCAGTGCCACGAAGTCGCGTCGAAATTTTTTGCAATGAACGCACCCGATCCACCCCATTGGACCCCAAACTGACGTTTTGGTGCGTTTCATACTATTTGGGTGCATTCGGGACCATTTGGTTGCCTTATGAAACTCGGTGCAAAACAGGCCGAACTAGTGCAAAAGTTCGTGCCACGATGTCGTGTCGGAATTTTTCGCAACGAACGCAACCGATCCACCCCATTGGACCATAAACTGATGTTTTGGTGCGTTTCATACTATTTGGGTGCATTCAGGACCATTTGGTTGCCTTACGAAACTCGGTGCAAAACGGTCCGAACTAGTGCAAAAGTTCGTGCCACGAAGTCGCGTCGGAATTTTTCCAACAAACGCACCCGATCCACCCCATTGGACCCTAAACTGGACATTTTGGTGCGTTCGTACGATTTGGGAGCATTTGGGACTGTTTGGTTCGCTTACGAAACTCGGGGCAAAACGGGCCGAACTAGTGCAAAAGTTCGTGCCACGAAGTCGCGTCGGAATTTTTCCAACGAACGCACCCGATGCACCCCATTGGACCCCAAACTGACATTTTGGTGCGTTTCGTACTATTTGTGTGCATTCGGGACCATTTGGTTGCCTTAGTAAAACCGGTGCATAACGGGCCGAACTAGTGCAAAAGTTCGTGCCACGAAGTCGCGTCGGAACTTTTCGCAACGAATGCACTCGATCCACCCCAATGAACCCCAAAATGATGTTTTGGTGCGTTTCGTACTATTTGGGTGCATTCGGAACCATTTGGTTGCCTCACGAAACTCGGCGCAAAATGGGCCGAACTAGTGCAAAAGTTCGTGCCACGAAGTGGCTTCGGAATTTTTCGCAACGAACGAACCCGATCCTCCCCATTGGACCCTAAACTGACGTTTTGGTGCGTTCGTACGAATTGGGTGCATTCGGGACTGTTTGGTTCCCTAATGAAACTCGGTGCAAAACGGGCCGAACTAGTGCAAAAGTTCGTGCCACGAAGTCGCGTCGGAATTTTTCCAATGAACGCACCCGATCCACCCCATTGGACCCTAAACTGACATTTTGGTGCGTTCGTACGATTTGGGAGCATTTGGGACTGTTTGGTTCGCTTACGAAACTCGGTGCAAAACGGGCCGAACTAGTGCAAAAGTTCGTGCCACGAAGTCGCGTCGGAATTTTTCCAACGAACGCACCTGATGCACCCCAGTAGGACCCCATACTGACGTTTTGGTGCGTTCGTGCTATTTGTGTGCATTCGGGACCATTTGGTTGCCCTTACGAAACTCGGTGCAAAACGGGCCGAACTAGTTCAAAAGTTCGTGCCACGAAGTCGCGTCGAATTTTTTCGCAACGAACGCACCCGATGCACCCCATTAGACCCCAAAGTGCATTTGAATACTATTTGTGTGCATTCGGTGCCATTTGGTTGCCTTACGAAACTCGGTGCAAAACGGGCCGAAGGAGTGCAAAAGTTCGTGCCATGAAGTCGCGTCGGAATTTTTCGCAACGAACAAACTCGATCCACCCTATGGGACCATAAACTGATGTTTTGGTGCGTTTCAAACAATTTGGGTGCATTCAGGACCATTTGGTTGCCTTACGAAACTCGGTGCAAAACGGGCCGAACTAGTGCAAAAGTTAGTGCCACGAAGTCGCGTCGAAATTTTTTGCAATGAACGCACCCGATGCACCCCATTGGACCCCAAGCTGACGTTTTAGTGCATTTCATACTATTTGGGTGCATTCGGGACCATTTGGTTGCCTTACGAAACTCGGTGCAAAACGGGCCGAACTAGTGCAAAAGTTCGTGCCACGAAGTCGCGTCGAAATTTTTTGCAATGAACACACCCGATCCACCCCATTGGACCCCAAACTGACGTTTTGGTGCGTTTCATACTATTTTGGAGCATTCGGGACCATTTGGTTGCCTTACGAAACTCGGTGCAAAACAGGCCGAACTAGTGCAAAAGTTCGTGCCACGATGTCGTGCCGGAATTTTTCGCAACGAACGCAACCGATCCACCCCATTGGATCCTAAATTGACGTTTTGGTGCAGTTTTGTACTATTTGGGTGCATTCGGGACCATTTGGTTGCCTTACAAAACTCGGTGCAAAACGGGACGAACAAGTGCAAAAGTTCGTGCCACGAAGTCGCGTCGGAATTTTTCCAACAAACGCACCCGATCCACCCCATTGGACCCTAAACTGACATTTTGGTGCGTTCGTACGATTTGGGAGCATTTGGGACTGTTTGGTTCGCTTACGAAACTCGGTGCAAAACGGGCCGAACTACTACAAAAGTTCGTGCCACGAAGTCGCGTCGGATTTTTTCCAACGAATGCACCCGATGCACCCCATTGGACCCCAAACTGACATTTTGGTGCGTTTTGTACTATTTGTGTGCATTCGGGACCATTTGGTTGCCTTAGTAAACCCAGTGCATAACGGGCAGAACTAGTGCAAAAGTTCGTGCCACGAAGTCGTGTCGGAACTTTTCGCAACGAATGCACTCGATCCACCCCAATGGACCCCAAAATGATGTTTTGGTGCGTTTATACTATTTGGGTGCATTCGGGACCATTTGGTTGCCTTACGAAACTCTATGCAAAATGGGCCGAACTATTGCAAAAGTTCGTGCCACGAAGTGGCTTCGGAATTTTTCGCAACGAACGCAACCGATCCACCCCATTGGACCCTAAATTGACGTTTTGGTGCGTTTTGTACTATTTGGGTGCATTCGGGACCATTTGGTTGCCTTACGAAACTCGGTGCAAAACGGGACAAACTAGTGCAAAAGTTCGTGCCACGAAGTCGCGTCGGAATTTTTCCAACAAACGCACCAGATCCAACCCATTGGACCCTAAACTGACATTTTGGTGCGTTCGTACGATTTGGGAGCATTTGGGACTGTTTGGTTCGCTTACGAAACTCGGTGCAAAAGGGCCGAACTAGTGCAAAAGTTCGTGCCACGAAGTCGCGTCGGAATTTTTCCAACGAACGCACCCGATGCACCCCATTGGACCCCAAACTGATGTTTTGGTGCGTTTCGTACTATTTGTGTGCATTCGGGACCATTTGGTTGCCTTAGTAAAACCGGTGCATAACGGGCCGAACTAGTGCAAAAGTTCGTGCCACAAAGTCGCGTCGGAACTTTTCGCAACGAATGCACTCGATCCACCCCAATGGACCCCAAAATGATGTTTTGGTGCGTTTCATACGATTTTGGTGCATTCTGGACCATTTGGTTGCCTTACGAAACTCGGTGCAAAACATGCCGAACTAGTGCAAAAGTTCGTGCCACGATGTCGTGTCGGAATTTTTCGCAACGAACGCAACCGATCCACCCCATTGGACCCTAAATTGACGTTTTGGTGCGTTTTGTACTATTTGGGTGCATTCGGGACCAGTTGGTTGCCTTACGAAACTCGGTGCAAAACGGGACGAACTAGTGCAAAAGTTCGTGCCACGAAGTCGCGTCGGAATTTTTCCAACAAACGCACCCGATCCACCCATTGGACCCTAAACTGACATTTTGGTGCGTTCGTACGATTTGGGAGCATTAGGGACTGTTTGGTTCGCTTACGAAACTCGGTGCAAAACGGGCCGAACTAGTGCAAAAGTTCGTGCCACGAAGTCGCGTCGAAATTTTTTGCAATGAACGCACCCGATCCACCCCATTGGACCCCAAACTGACGTTTTGGTGCGTTTCATACTATTTTGGAGCATTCGGGACCATTTGGTTGCCTTACGAAACTCGGTGCAAAACAGGCCGAACTAGTGCAAAAGTTCGTCCCACGATGTCGTGTCGGAATTTTTCGCAATGAACGCAACCGATCCACCCCATTGGACCCAAAATTGACGTTTTGGTGCGTTCGTACGATTTCGGTGCATTCAGGACTGTTTGGTTCCCTTACGAAACTCTGTGCAAAACGGGCCGAACTAGTTCAAAAGTTTGTGCCACGAAGTCGCATCAAATTTTTTCGCAACGAACGCACCCGATGCACCCCATTAGACCCCAAAGTGCATTTAATACTATTTTTGTGCATTCGGTACCATTTGGTTGCCTTACGAAACTCGGTGCAAAACGGGCCGAAGGAGTGCAAAAGTTCGTGCCATGAAGTCGCGTCGGAATTTTTCGCAACGAACAAACTCGATCCACCCTATTGGACCATAAACTGATGTTTTGGTGCGTTTCATACAATTTGGGTGCATTCAGGACCATTTGGTTGCCTTACGAAACTCGGTGCAAAACGGGCCGAACTAGTGCAAAAGTTAGTGCCACGAAGTCGCGTCGAAATTTTTTGCAATGAACGCACCCGATGCACCCCATTGGACCCCAAGCTGACGTTTTAGTGCATTTCATACTATTTGGGTGCATTCGGGACCATTTGGTTGCCTTACGAAACTCGGTGCAAAACGGGCCGAACTAGTGTAAAAGTTCAGTGCCACGAAGTCGCGTCGAAATTTTTTGCAATGAACGCACCCGATCCACCCCATTGGACCCCAAACTGACGTTTTGGTGCGTTTCATACTATTTGGGTGCATTCGGGACCATTTGGTTGCCTTACGAAACTCGGTGCAAAACAGGCCGAACTAGTGCAAAAGTTCGTGCCACGATGTCGTGTCGGAATTTTTCGCAACGAACGCAACCGATCCACCCCATTGGACCATAAACTGATGTTTTGGTGCGTTTCATACTATTTGGGTGCATTCAGGGACCATTTGGTTGCCTTACGAAACTCGGTGCAAAACGGTACGAACTAGTGCAAAAGTTCGTGCCACGAAGTCGCGTCGGAATTTTTCCAACAAACGCACCCGATCCACCCCATTGGACCCTAAACTGACATTTTGGTGCGTTCGTACGATTTGGGAGCATTTGGGACTGTTTGGTTCGCTTACGAAACTCGGTGCAAAACGGGCCGAACTAGTGCAAAAGTTCGTGCCACGAAGTCGCGTCGGAATTTTTCCAACGAACGCACCCGATGCACCCCATTGGACCCCAAACTGACATTTTGGTGCGTTTCGTACTATTTGTGTGCATTCGGGACCATTTGGTTGCCTTAGTAAAACCGGTGCATAACGGGCCGAACTAGTGCAAAAGTTCGTGCCACGAAGTCGCGTCGGAACTTTTCGCAACGAATGCACTCGATCCACCCCAATGAACCCCAAAATGATGTTTTGGTGCGTTTCGTACTATTTGGGTGCATTCGGAACCATTTGGTTGCCTCACGAAACTCGGCGCAAAATGGGCCGAACTAGTGCAAAAGTTCGTGCCACGAAGTGGCTTCGGAATTTTTCGCAACGAACGAACCCGATCCTCCCCATTGGACCCTAAACTGACGTTTTGGTGCGTTCGTACGAATTGGGTGCATTCGGGACTGTTTGGTTCCCTAATGAAACTCGGTGCAAAACGGGCCGAACTAGTGCAAAAGTTCGTGCCACGAAGTCGCGTCAGAATTTTTCGCAACGAACAAACTCGATCCCCCCTATTGGACCATAAACTGATGTTTTGGTGCATTTCATACAATTTGGGTGCATTCAGGACCATTTGGTTGCCTTACGAAACTCGGTGCAAAACGGGCCGAACTAGCGTAAAAGTTCGTGCCACGAAGTCGCGTCGAAATTTTTTGCAATGAACGCACCCGATGCACCCCATTGGACCCCAAACTGACGTTTTGGTGCATTTCATACTATTTGGGTGCATTCAGGACCATTTGGTTGCCTTACGAAACTCGGTGCAAAACGGGCCGAACTAGTGCAAAGTTCGTGCCATGAAGTCGCGTCGAAATTTTTTGCAATGAACGCACCCGATCCACCCCATTGGACCCTAAACTAACATTTTGGTGCGTTTGTACGATTTGGGCGCATTTGGGACTGTTTGGTTCGCTTACGAAACTCGGTGCAAAACGGGCCGAACTAGTGGAAAAGTTCGTGCCACGAAGTCTCGTCGGAATTTTTCGCAACGAACGCACCCGATGCACCCCATTGGACCCCAAACTGACGTTTTGGTGCGTTTCGTACTATTTCTGTGCATTCGGGACCATTTGGTTGCCTTAGTAAACCGGTGCATTAACGGGCCGAACTAGTGCAAAAGTTCGTCCCACGAAGTCGCGTCGGAACTTTTCGCAACGAATGCACTCGATCCACCCCAATGGACCCCAAAATGATGTTTTGGTGCGTTTTGTACTATTTGGGTGCATTCGGGACCATTTGGTTGCTTACGAAACTCGGTACAAAATGGGCCGAACTAGTGCAAAAGTTTGTGCCACGAAGTGGCTTCGGAATTTTTCGCAACGAATGCACCCGATCCACCCCATTGGACCCTAAACTGACGTTTTGGTGCGTTCGTACGATTTGGGTGCATTCGGGACTGTTTGGTTCCCTGAGGAAACTCGGTGCAAAACGGGCCGAACTAGTGCAAAAGTTCGTCCCACGAAGTCGCGTCGGAATTTTTCCAACGAACGCAACCGATCCACCCCATTGGACCCTAAACTGACATTTTTGTGCGTTCGTACGATTTGGGAGCATTTGGGACTGTTTGGTTCGCTTACGAAACTCGGTGCAAAACGGGCCGAACTAGTGCAAAAGTACGTGCCACGAAGTCGCGTCGGAATTTTTCCAACGAATGCACCCGATGCACCCCATTGGTCCCCTAAACTGACGTTTTGGTGCGTTCGTACGATTTGGGTGCATTCAGGACATGTTTGGTTCCCTTACGAAACTCGGTGCAAAACAGGCCGAACTAGTGCAAAAGTTCGTGCCACGATGTCGTGCCGGAATTTTTCGCAACGAAGGCAACCGATCCACCCCATTGGATCCTAAATTGACGTTTTGGTGCGTTTTGTACTATTTGGGTGCATTCGGGACCATTTGGTTGCCTTACAAAACTCGGTGCAAAACGGGACGAACTAGTGCAAAAGTTCGTGCCACGAAGTCGCGTCGGAATTTTTCCAACAAACGCACCCGATCCACCCCATTGGACCCTAAACTGACATTTTGGTGCGTTCGTACGATTTGGGAGCATTTGGGACTGTTTGGTTCGCTTATGAAACTCGGTGCAAAACGGGCCGAACTACTACAAAAGTTCGTGCCACGAAGTCGCGTCGGATTTTTTCCAACGAATGCACCCGATGCACCCCATTGGACCCCAAACTGACATTTTGGTGCGTTTTGTACTATTTGTGTGCATTCGGGACCATTTGGTTGCCTTAGTAAACCCAGTGCATAACAGGCAGAACTAGTGCAAAAGTTCGTGCCACGAAGTCGTGTCAGAACTTTTCGCAACGAATGCACTCGATCCACCCCAATGGACCCCAAAATGATGTTTTGGTGCGTTTTATACTATTTGGGTGCATTCGGGACCATTTGGTTGCCTTACGAAACTCTATGCAAAATGGGCCGAACTATTGCAAAAGTTCGTGCCACGAAGTGGCTTCGGAATTTTTCGCAACGAACGCAACCGATCCACCCCATTGGACCCTAAATTGACGTTTTGGTGCGTTTTGTACTATTTGGGTGCATTCGGGACCATTTGGTTGCCTTACGAAACTCGGTGCAAAACGGGACAAACTAGTGCAAAAGTTCGTGCCACGAAGTCGCGTCGGAATTTTTCCAACAAACGCACCCGATCCAACCCATTGGACCCTAAACTGACATTTTGGTGAGTTCGTACGATTTGGGAGCATTTGGGACTGTTTGGTTCGCTTACGAAACTCGGTGCAAAAGGGCCGAACTAGTGCAAAAGTTCGTGCCACGAAGTCGCGTCGGAATTTTTCCAACGAACGCACCCGATGCACCCCATTGGACCCCAAACTGATGTTTTGGTGCGTTTCGTACTATTTGTGTGCATTCGGGACCATTTGGTTGCCTTAGTAAAACCGGTGCATAACGGGCCGAACTAGTGCAAAAGTTCGTGCCACGAAGTCGCGTCGGAACTTTTCGCAACGAATGCACTCGATCCACCCCAATGGACCCCAAAATGATGTTTTGGTGCGTTTCATACGATTTTGGTGCATTCTGGACCATTTGGTTGCCTTACGAAACTCGGTGCAAAACATGCCGAACTAGTGCAAAAGTTCGTGCCACGATGTCGTGTCGGAATTTTTCGCAACGAACGCAACCGATCCACCCCATTGGACCCTAAATTGACGTTTTGGTGCGTTTTGTACTATTTGGGTGCATTCGGGACCAGTTGGTTGCCTTACGAAACTCGGTGCAAAACGGGACGAACTAGTGCAAAAGTTCGTGCCACGAAGTCGCGTCGGAATTTTTCCAACAAACGCACCCGATCCACCCATTGGACCCTAAACTGACATTTTGGTGCGTTCGTACGATTTGGGAGCATTAGGGACTGTTTGGTTCGCTTACGAAACTCGGTGCAAAACGGGCCGAACTAGTGCAAAAGTTCGTGCCACGAAGTCGCGTCGAAATTTTTTGCAATGAACGCACCCGATCCACCCCATTGGACCCCAAACTGACGTTTTGGTGCGTTTCATACTATTTTGGAGCATTCAAGACCATTTGGTTGCCTTACGAAACTCGGTGCAAAACAGGCCGAACTAGTGCAAAAGTTCGTCCCACGATGTCGTGTCGGAATTTTTCGCAATGAACGCAACCGATCCACCCCATTGGACCCAAAATTGACGTTTTGGTGCGTTCGTACGATTTCGGTGCATTCAGGACTGTTTGGTTCCCTTACGAAACTCTGTGCAAAACGGGCCGAACTAGTTCAAAAGTTTGTGCCACGAAGTCGCATCGAATTTTTTCGCAACGAACGCACCCGATGCACCCCATTAGACCCCAAAGTGCATTTAATACTATTTTTGTGCATTCGATACCATTTGGTTGCCTTACGAAACTCGGTGCAAAACGGGCCGAAGGAGTGCAAAAGTTCGTGCCATGAAGTCGCGTCGGAATTTTTCGCAACGAACAAACTGGATCCACCCTATTGGACCATAAACTGATGTTTTGGTGCGTTTCAAACAATTTGCGTGCATTAGGACCATTTGGTTGCCTTACGAAACTCGGTGCAAAACGGGCCGAACTAGTGCAAAAGTTAGTGCCACGAAGTCGCGTCGAAATTTTTTGCAATGAACGCACCCGATGCACCCCATTGGACCCCAAGCTGACGTTTTAGTGCATTTCATACTATTTGGGTGCATTCGGGACCATTTGGTTGCCTTACGAAACTCGGTGCAAAACGGGCCGAACTAGTGCAAAAGTTCGTGCCACGAAGTCGCGTCGAAATTTTTTGCAATGAACGCACCCGATCCACCCCATTGGACCCCAAACTGACGTTTTGGTGCGTTTCATACTATTTGGGTGCATTCGGGACCATTTGGTTGCCTTACGAAACTCGGTGCAAAACAGGCCGAACTAGTGCAAAAGTTCGTGCCACGATGTCGTGTCGGAATTTTTCGCAACGAACGCAACCGATCCACCCCATTGGACCCTAAACTTGATGTTTTGGTGCGTTTCGTACTATTTGGGTGCATTCAGGACCATTTGGTTGCCTTACGAAACTCGGTGCAAAACGGGCCGAACTAGTGCAAAAGTTCGTGCCACGAAGTCGCGTCGGAATTTTTCCAACAAACGCACCCGATCCACCCCATTGGACCCTAAACTGGACATTTTGGTGCGTTCGTACGATTTGGGAGCATTTGGGACTGTTTGGTTCGCTTACGAAACTCGGTGCAAAACGGGCCGAACTAGTGCAAAAGTTCGTGCCACGAAGTCGCGTCGGAATTTTTCCAACGAACGCACCCGATGCACCCCATTGGACCCCAAACTGACATTTTGGTGCGTTTCGTACTATTTGTGTGCATTCGGGACCATTTGGTTGCCTTAGTAAAACCGGTGCATAACGGGCCGAACTAGTGCAAAAGTTCGTGCCACGAAGTCGCGTCGGAACTTTTCGCAACGAATGCACTCGATCCACCCCAATGGACCCCAAAATGATGTTTTGGTGCGTTTCGTACTATTTGGGTGCATTCGGGACCATTTGGTTGCCTTACGAAACTCGGTGCAAAATGGGCCGAACTAGTGCAAAAGTTCGTGCCACGAAGTGGCTTCGGAATTTTTCGCAACGAACGAACCCGATCCACCCCATTGGACCCTAAACTGACGTTTTGGTGCGTTCGTACGAATTGGGTGCATTCGGGACTGTTTGGTTCCCTAATGAAACTCGGTGCAAAACGGGCCGAACTAGTGCAAAAGTTTGTGCCACGAAGTCGCGTCAGAATTTTTCGCAACGAACAAACTCGATCCACCCTATTGGACCATAAACTGATGTTTTGGTGCATTTCATACAATTTGGGTGCATTCGGGACCATTTGGTTGCCTTACGAAACTCGGTGTAAAACGGGCCGAACTAGCGTAAAAGTTCGTGCCACGAAGTCGCGTCGAAATTTTTTGCAATGAACGCACCCGATGCACCCCATTGGACCCCAAACTGACGTTTTGGTGCATTTCATACTATTTGGGTGCATTCAGGACCATTTGGTTGCCTTACGAAACTCGGTGCAAAACGGGCCGAACTAGTGCAAAGTTCGTGCCATGAAGTCGCGTCGAAATTTTTTGCAATGAACGCACCCGATCCACCCCATTGGACCCTAAACTAACATTTTGGTGCGTTTGTACAATTTGGGCGCATTTGGGACTGTTTGGTTCGCTTACGAAACTCGGTGCAAAACGGGCCGAACTAGTGGAAAAGTTCGTGCCACGAAGTCTCGTCGGAATTTTTCGCAACGAACGCACCCGATGCACCCCATTGGACCCCAAACTGACGTTTTGGTGCGTTTCGTACTATTTCTGTGCATTCGGGACCATTTGGTTGCCTTAGTAAAACCGGTGCATTACGGGCCGAACTAGTGCAAAAGTTCGTCCCACGAAGTCGCGTCGGAACTTTTCGCAACGAATGCACTCGATCCACCCCAATGGACCCCAAAATGATGTTTTGGTGCGTTTTGTACTATTTGGGTGCATTCGGGACCATTTGGTTGCTTACGAAACTCGGTACAAAATGGGCCGAAGTAGTGCAAAAGTTCGTGCCACGAAGTGGCTTCGGAATTTTTCGCAACGAATGCACCCGATCCACCCCATTGGACCCTAAACTGACATTTTGGTGCGTTCGTACGATTTGGGTGCATTCGGGACTGTTTGGTTCCCTGAGGAAACTCGGTGCAAAACGGGCCGAACTAGTGCAAAAGTTCGTCCCACGAAGTCGCGTCGGAATTTTTCCAACGAACGCAACCGATCCACACCATTGGACCCTAAACTGACATTTTTGTGCGTTCGTACGATTTGGGAGCATTTGGGACTGTTGGGTTCGCTTACGAAACTCGGTGCAAAACGGGCCGAACTAGTGCAAAAGTACGTGCCACGAAGTCGCGTCGGAATTTTTCCAACGAATGCACCCGATGCACCCCATTGGACCCTAAACTGACGTTTTGGTGCGTTCGTACGATTTGGGTGCATTCAGGACTGTTTGGTTCCCTTACGAAACTCGGTGCAAAACAGGCCGAACTAGTGCAAAAGTTCGTGCCACGATGTCGTGCCGGAATTTTTCGCAACGAAGGCAACCGATCCACCCCATTGGATCCTAAATTGACGTTTTGGTGCGTTTTGTACTATTTGGGTGCATTCGGGACCATTTGGTTGCCTTACAAAACTCGGTGCAAAACGGGACGAACTAGTGCAAAAGTTCGTGCCACGAAGTCGCGTCGGAATTTTTCCAACAAACGCACCCGATCCACCCCATTGGACCCTAAACTGACATTTTGGTGCGTTCGTACGATTTGGGAGCATTTGGGACTGTTTGGTTCGCTTACGAAACTCGGTGCAAAACGGGCCGAACTACTACAAAAGTTCGTGCCACGAAGTCGCGTCGGATTTTTTCCAACGAATGCACCCGATGCACCCCATTGGACCCCAAACTGACATTTTGGTGCGTTTTGTACTATTTGTGTGCATTCGGGACCATTTGGTTGCCTTAGTAAACCCAGTGCATAACGGGCAGAACTAGTGCAAAAGTTCGTGCCACGAAGTCGTGTCGGAACTTTTCGCAACGAATGCACTCGATCCACCCCAATGGACCCCAAAATGATGTTTTGGTGCGTTTATACTATTTGGGTGCATTCGGGACCATTTGGTTGCCTTACGAAACTCTATGCAAAATGGGCCGAACTATTGCAAAAGTTCGTGCCACGAAGTGGCTTCGGAATTTTTCGCAACGAACGCAACCGATCCACCCCATTGGACCCTAAATTGACGTTTTGGTGCGTTTTGTACTATTTGGGTGCATTCGGGACCATTTGGTTGCCTTACGAAACTCGGTGCAAAACGGGACAAACTAGTGCAAAAGTTCGTGCCACGAAGTCGCGTCGGAATTTTTCCAACAAACGCACCCGATCCAACCCATTGGACCCTAAACTGACATTTTGGTGCGTTCGTACGATTTGGGAGCATTTGGGACTGTTTGGTTCGCTTACGAAACTCGGTGCAAAAGGGCCGAACTAGTGCAAAAGTTCGTGCCACGAAGTCGCGTCGGAATTTTTCCAACGAACGCACCCGATGCACCCCATTGGACCCCAAACTGATGTTTTGGTGCGTTTCGTACTATTTGTGTGCATTCGGGACCATTTGGTTGCCTTAGTAAAACCGGTGCATAACGGGCCGAACTAGTGCAAAAGTTCGTGCCACGAAGTCGCGTCGGAACTTTTCGCAACGAATGCACTCGATCCACCCCAATGGACCCCAAAATGATGTTTTGGTGCGTTTCATACGATTTTGGTGCATTCTGGACCATTTGGTTGCCTTACGAAACTCGGTGCAAAACATGCTGAACTAGTGCAAAAGTTCGTGCCACGATGTCGTGTCGGAATTTTTCGCAACGAACGCAACCGATCCACCCCATTGGACCCTAAATTGACGTTTTGGTGCGTTTTGTACTATTTGGGTGCATTCGGGACCAGTTGGTTGCCTTACGAAACTCGGTGCAAAACGGGACGAACTAGTGCAAAAGTTCGTGCCACGAAGTCGCGTCGGAATTTTTCCAACAAACGCACCCGATCCACCCATTGGACCCTAAACTGACATTTTGGTGCGTTCGTACGATTTGGGAGCATTAGGGACTGTTTGGTTCGCTTACGAAACTCGGTGCAAAACGGGCCGAACTAGTGCAAAAGTTCGTGCCACGAAGTCGCGTCGAAATTTTTTGCAATGAACGCACCCGATCCACCCCATTGGACCCCAAACTGACGTTTTGGTGCGTTTCATACTATTTTGGAGCATTCAGGACCATTTGGTTGCCTTACGAAACTCGGTGCAAAACAGGCCGAACTAGTGCAAAAGTTCGTCCCACGATGTCGTGTCGGAATTTTTCGCAATGAACGCAACCGATCCACCCCATTGGACCCAAAATTGACGTTTTGGTGCGTTCGTACGATTTCGGTGCATTCAGGACTGTTTGGTTCCCTTACGAAACTCTGTGCAAAACGGGCCGAACTAGTTCAAAAGTTTGTGCCACGAAGTCGCATCGAATTTTTTCGCATCGAACGCACCCGATGCACCCCATTAGACCCCAAAGTGCATTTAATACTATTTTTGTGCATTCGATACCATTTGGTTGCCTTACGAAACTCGGTGCAAAACGGGCCGAAGGAGTGCAAAAGTTCGTGCCATGAAGTCGCGTCGGAATTTTTCGCAACGAACAAACTGGATCCACCCTATTGGACCATAAACTGATGTTTTGGTGCGTTTCAATACAATTTGGGTGCATTCAGGACCATTTGGTTGCCTTACGAAACTCGGTGCAAAACGGGCCGAACTAGTGCAAAAGTTAGTGCCACGAAGTCGCGTCGAAATTTTTTGCAATGAACGCACCCGATGCACCCCATTGGACCCCAAGCTGACGTTTTAGTGCATTTCATACTATTTGGGTGCATTCGGGACCATTTGGCTGCCTTACGAAACTCGGTGCAAAACGGGCCGAACTAGTGTAAAAGTTCATGCCACGAAGTCGCGTCGAAATTTTTTGCAATGAACGCACCCGATCCACCCCATTGGACCCCAAACTGACGTTTTGGTGCGTTTCATACTATTTGGGTGCATTCGGGACCATTTGGTTGCCTTATGAAACTCGGTGCAAAACAGGCCGAACTAGTGCAAAAGTTCGTGCCACGAAGTCGTGTCGGAACTTTTCGCAACGAATGCACTCGATCCACCCCAATGGACCCCAAAATGATGTTTTGGTGCGTTTTATACTATTT
Source organism: Panicum virgatum (assembly GCF_016808335.1). NCBI lineage: Eukaryota > Viridiplantae > Streptophyta > Magnoliopsida > Poales > Poaceae > Panicum > Panicum virgatum. Next base: position 29,842 of record NW_024376536.1, read on the forward strand.
GGGTGCATTCGGGACCATTTGGTTGCCTTACGAAACTCTATGCAAAATGGGCCGAACTATTGCAAAAGTTCGTGCCACGAAGTGGCTTCGGAATTTTTCGCAACGAACGCAACCGATCCACCCCATTGGACCCTAAATTGACGTTTTGGTGCGTTTTGTACTATTTGGGTGCATTCGGGACCATTTGGTTGCCTTACGAAACTCGGTGCAAAACGGGACAAACTAGTGCAAAAGTTCGTGCCACGAAGTCGCGTCGGAATTTTTCCAACAAACGCACCCGATCCAACCCATTGGACCCTAAACTGACATTTTGGTGCGTTCGTACGATTTGGGAGCATTTGGGACTGTTTGGTTCGCTTACGAAACTCGGTGCAAAAGGGCCGAACTAGTGCAAAAGTTCGTGCCACGAAGTCGCGTCGGAATTTTTCCAACGAACGCACCCGATGCACCCCATTGGACCCCAAACTGATGTTTTGGTGCGTTTCGTACTATTTGTGTGCATTCGGGACCATTTGGTTGCCTTAGTAAAACCGGTGCATAACGGGCCGAACTAGTGCAAAAGTTCGTGCCACGAAGTCGCGTCGGAACTTTTCGCAACGAATGCACTCGATCCACCCCAATGGACCCCAAAATGATGTTTTGGTGCGTTTCATACGATTTTGGTGCATTCTGGACCATTTGGTTGCCTTACGAAACTCGGTGCAAAACATGCCGAACTAGTGCAAAAGTTCGTGCCACGATGTCGTGTCGGAATTTTTCGCAACGAACGCAACCGATCCACCCCATTGGACCCTAAATTGACGTTTTGGTGCGTTTTGTACTATTTGGGTGCATTCGGGACCAGTTGGTTGCCTTACGAAACTCGGTGCAAAACGGGACGAACTAGTGCAAAAGTTCGTGCCACGAAGTCGCATCGGAATTTTTCCAACAAACGCACCCGATCCACCCATTGGACCCTAAACTGACATTTTGGTGCGTTCGTACGATTTGGGAGCATTAGGGACTGTTTGGTTCGCTTACGAAACTCGGTGCAAAACGGGCCGAACTAGTGCAAAAGTTCGTGCCACGAAGTCGCGTCGAAATTTTTTGCAATGAACGCACCCGATCCACCCCATTGGACCCCAAACTGACGTTTTGGTGCGTTTCATACTATTTTGGAGCATTCAGGACCATTTGGTTACCTTACGAAACTCGGTGCAAAACAGGCCGAACTAGTGCAAAAGTTCGTCCCACGATGTCGTGTCGGAATTTTTCGCAATGAACGCAACCGATCCACCCCATTGGACCCAAAATTGACGTTTTGGTGCGTTCGTACGATTTCGGTGCATTCAGGACTGTTTGGTTCCCTTACGAAACTCTGTGCAAAACGGGCCGAACTAGTTCAAAAGTTTGTGCCACGAAGTCGCAGTCGAATTTTTTCGCATCGAACGCACCCGATGCACCCCATTAGACCCCAAAGTGCATTTAATACTATTTGTGTGCATTCGATACCATTTGGTTGCCTTACGAAACTCGGTGCAAAACGGGCCGAAGGAGTGCAAAAGTTCGTGCCATGAAGTCGCGTCGGAATTTTTCGCAACGAACAAACTGGATCCACCCTATTGGACCATAAACTGATGTTTTGGTGCGTTTCAAACAATTTGGGTGCATTTAGGACCATTTGGTTGCCTTACGAAACTCGGTGCAAAACGGGCCGAACTAGTGCAAAAGTTAGTGCCACGAAGTCGCGTCGAAATTTTTTGCAATGAACGCACCCGATGCACCCCATTGGACCCCAAGCTGACGTTTTAGTGCATTTCATACTATTTGGGTGCATTCGGGACCATTTGGCTGCCTTACGAAACTCGGTGCAAAACGGGCCGAACTAGTGTAAAAGTTCATGCCACGAAGTCGCGTCGAAATTTTTTGCAATGAACGCACCCGATCCACCCCATTGGACCCCAAACTGACGTTTTGGTGCGTTTCATACTATTTGGGTGCATTCGGGACCATTTGGTTGCCTTATGAAACTCGGTGCAAAACAGGCCGAACTAGTGCAAAAGTTCGTGCCACGATGTCGTGTCGGAATTTTTCGCAACGAACGCAACCGATCCACCCCATTGGACCATAAACTGATGTTTTGGTGCGTTTCATACTATTTGAGTGCATTCAGGACCATTTGGTTGCCTTACGAAACTCGGTGCAAAACGGTCCGAACTAGTGCAAAAGTTCGTGCCACGAAGTCGCGTCGGAATTTTTCCAACAAACGCACCCGATCCACCCCATTGGACCCTAAACTGGCATTTTGGTGCGTTCGTACGATTTGGGAGCATTTGGGACTGTTTGGTTCGCTTACGAAACTCGGTGCAAAACGGGCCGAACTAGTGCAAAAGTTCGTGCCACGAAGTCGCGTCGGAATTTTTCCAACGAACGCACCCGATGCACCCCATTGGACCCCAAACTGACATTTTGGTGCGTTTCGTACTATTTGTGTGCATTCGGGACCATTTGGTTGCCTTAGTAAAACCGGTGCATAACGGGCCGAACTAGTGCAAAAGTTCGTGCCACGAAGTCGCGTCGGAACTTTTCGCAACGAATGCACTCGATCCACCCCAATGAACCCCAAAATGATGTTTTGGTGCGTTTCGTACTATTTGGGTGCATTCGGAACCATTTGGTTGCCTCACGAAACTCGGCGCAAAATGGGCCGAACTAGTGCAAAAGTTCGTGCCACGAAGTGGCTTCGGAATTTTTCGCAACGAACGAACCCGATCCACCCCATTGGACCCTAAACTGACGTTTTGGTGCGTTCGTACGAATTGGGTGCATTCGGGACTGTTTGGTTCCCTAATGAAACTCGGTGCAAAACGGGCCGAACTAGTGCAAAAGTTCGTGCCACGAAGTCGCGTCAGAATTTTTCGCAACGAACAAACTCGATCCACCCTATTGGACCATAAACTGATGTTTTGGTGCATTTCATACAATTTGGGTGCATTCAGGACCATTTGGTTGCCTTACGAAACTCGGTGCAAAACGGGCCGAACTAGCGTAAAAGTTCGTGCCACGAAGTCGCGTCGAAATTTTTTGCAATGAACGCACCCGATGCACCCCATTGGACCCCAAACTGACGTTTTGGTGCATTTCATACTATTTGGGTGCATTCAGGACCATTTGGTTGCCTTACGAAACTCGGTGCAAAACGGGCCGAACTAGTGCAAAGTTTGTGCCATGAAGTCGCGTCGAAATTTTTTGCAATGAACGCACCCGATCCACCCCATTGGACCCTAAACTAACATTTTGGTGCGTTTGTACGATTTGGGCGCATTTGGGACTGTTTGGTTCGCTTACGAAACTCGGTGCAAAACGGGCCGAACTAGTGGAAAAGTTCGTGCCACGAAGTCTCGTCGGAATTTTTCGCAACGAACGCACCCGATGCACCCCATTGGACCCCAAACTGACGTTTTTGTGCGTTTCGTACTATTTCTGTGCATTCGGGACCATTTGGTTGCCTTAGTAAAACCGGTGCATTACGGGCCGAACTAGTGCAAAAGTTCGTCCCACGAAGTCGCGTCGGAACTTTTCGCAACGAATGCACTCGATCCACCCCAATGGACCCCAAAATGATGTTTTGGTGCGTTTTGTACTATTTGGGTGCATTCGGGACCATTTGGTTGCTTACGAAACTCGGTACAAAATGGGCCGAACTAGTGCAAAAGATCGTGCCACGAAGTGGCTTCGGAATTTTTCGCAACGAATGCACCCGATCCACCCCATTGGACCCTAAACTGACGTTTTGGTGCGTTCGTACGATTTGGGTGCATTCGGGACTGTTTGGTTCCCTGAGGAAACTCGGTGCAAAACGGGCCGAACTAGTGCAAAAGTTCGTCCCACGAAGTCGCGTCGGAATTTTTCCAACGAACGCACCCGATCCACCCCATTGGACCCTAAACTGATATTTTGTGCGTTCGTACGATTTGGGAGCATTTGGGACTGTTTGGTTCGCTTACGAAACTCGGTGCAAAACGGGCCGAACTAGTGCAAAAGTACGTGCCACGAAGTCGCGTCGGAATTTTTCCAACGAACGCACCCGATCCACCCCATAGGACCCTAAACTGACGTTTTGGTGCGTTCGTACGATTTGGGTGCATTCAGGACTGTTTGGTTCCCTTACGAAACTCTGTGCAAAACGGGCCGAACTAGTTCAAAAGTTTGTGCCACGAAGTCGCGTAGAATTTTTTCAGCAACGAACGCACCCGATGCACCCCATTAGACCCAAAGTGCATTTAATACTATTTGTGTGCATTCGGTGCCATTTAGTTGCCTTACGAAACTCGGTGCAAAACGGGCCGAAGGAGTGCAAAAGTTCGTGCCATGAAGTCGCAGTCGGAATTTTTCGCAACGAACAAACTCGATCCACCCTATGGGACCATAAACTGATGTTCTGGTGCGTTTCAAACAATTTGGGTGCATTCAGGACCATTTGGTTGCCTTACGAAACTCAGGTGCAAAACGGGCCGAACTAGTGCAAAAGTTAGTGCCACGAAGTCGCGTCGAAAATTTTTGCAATGAACGCACCCGATGCACCCCATTGGACCCCAAGCTGACGTTTTAGTGCATTTCATACTATTTGGGTGCATTCGGGACCATTTGGTTGCCTTACGAAACTCGGTGCAAAACGGGCCGAACTAGTGCAAAAGTTCGTGCCACGAAGTCGCGTCGAAATTTTTTGCAATGAACGCACCCGATCCACCCCATTGGACCCCAAACTGACGTTTTGGTGCGTTTCATACTATTTTGGAGCATTCGGGACCATTTGGTTGCCTTACGAAACTCGGTGCAAAACAGGCCGAACTAGTGCAAAAGTTCGTGCCACGATGTCGTGTCGGAATTTTTCGCAACGAACGCAACCGATCCACCCCATTGGATCCTAAATTGACGTTTTGGTGCGTTTTGTACTATTTGGGTGCATTCGGGACCATTTGGTTGCCTTACAAAACTCGGTGCAAAACGGGACGAACTAGTGCAAAAGTTCGTGCCACGAAGTCGCGTCGGAATTTTTCCAATAAACGCACCCGATCCACCCCATTGGACCCTAAACTGACATTTTGGTGCGTTCGTACGATTTGGGAGCATTTGGGACTGTTTGGTTCGCTTACGAAACTCGGTGCAAAACGGGTCGAACTACTGCAAAAGTTCGTGCCACGAAGTCGCGTCGGATTTTTTCCAACGAATGCACCCGATGCACCCCATTGGACCCCAAACTGACGTTTTGGTGCGTTTCGTACTATTTGTGTGCATTCGGGACCATTTGGTTGCCTTAGTAAAACCAGTGCATAACGGGCTGAACTAGTGCAAAAGTTCGTGCCACGAAGTCGCGTCGGAACTGTTCGCAACGAATGCACTCGATCCACCCCAATGGACCCCAAAATGATGTTTTGGTGCGTTTTGTACTATTTGGGTGCATTCGGGACCATTTGATTGCCTTACGAAACTCTATGCAAAATGGGCCGAACTAGTGCAAAAGTTCGTGCCACGAAGTGGCTTCGGAATTTTTCGTAACGAACGCAACCGATCCACCCCATTGGACCCTAAAATTGACGTTTTGGTGCGTTTTGTACTATTTGGGTGCATTCGGGACCATTTGGTTGCCTTACGACACTCGGTGCAAAACGGGACGAACTAGTGGAAAAGTTCGTGCCACGAAGTCGCGTCGGAATTTTTCCAATGAACGCACCCGATCCACCCCATTGGACCCTAAACTGACATTTTGGTGCGTTCGTACGATTTGGGAGCATTTGGGACTGTTTGGTTCGCTTACGAAACTCGGTGCAAAACGGGCCGAACTAGTGCAAAAGTTCGTGCCACGAAGTCGCGTCGGAATTTTTCCAACGAACGCACCTGATGCACCCCAGTGGACCCCAAACTGACGTTTTGGTGCGTTTCGTACTATTTGTGTGCATTCGGGACCATTTGGTTGCCTTAGTAAAACAGGTGCATAACGGGCCGAACTAGTGCAAAAGTTCGTGCCACGAAGTCGCGTCGGAACTTTTCGCAATGAATGCACTCGATCCACCCCAATGGACCCCAAAATGATGTTTTGGTGCGTTTCGTACTATTTGGGTGCATTCGGGACCATTTGGTTGCCTTACGAAACTCGGTGCAAAATGGGCCGAACTAGTGCAAAAGTTCGTGCCACGAAGTGGCTTCGGAATTTTTCGCAACGAATGCACCCGATCCACCCCATTGGACCCTAAACTGACGTTTTGGTGCGTTCGTACGATTTGGGTGCATTCGGGACTGTTTGCTTCCCTGATGAAACTCGGTGCAAAACGGGCCGAACTAGTGCAAAAGTTCGTGCCACGAAGTCGCGTCGGAATTTTTCCAACGAACGCACCCGATCCACCCCATTGGACCCTAAACTGACATTTTTGTGCGTTCGTACGATTTGGGAGCATTTGGGACTGTTTGGTTTGCTTACGAAACTCGGTGCAAAACGGGCCGAACTAGTGCAAAAGTACGTGCCACGAAGTCGCGTCGGAATTTTTTCAACGAACGCACCCGATCCACCCCATAGGACCCTAAACTGACGTTTTGGTGCGTTCGTACGATTTGGGTGTATTCAGGACTGTTTGGTTCCCTTACGAAACCCGGTGCAAAACAGGCCGAACTAGTGCAAAAGTTCGTGCCACGATGTCGTGCCGGAATTTTTCGCAACGAAGGCAACCGATCCACCCCATTGGATCCTAAATTGACGTTTTGGTGCGTTTTGTACTATTTGGGTGCATTCGGGACCATTTGGTTGCCTTACAAAACTCGGTGCAAAACGGGACGAACTAGTGCAAAAGTTCGTGCCACGAAGTCGCGTCGGAATTTTTCCAACGAACGCACCCGATGCACCCCATTGGACCCCAAACTGACATTTTGGTGCGTTTCGTACTATTTGTGTGCATTCGGGACCATTTGGTTGCCTTAGTAAAACCGGTGCATAACGGGCCGAACTAGTGCAAAAGTTCGTGCCACGAAGTCGCGTCGGAACTTTTCGCAACGAATGCACTCGATCCACCCCCAATGAACCCCAAAATGATGTTTTGGTGCGTTTCGTACTATTTGGGTGCATTCGGAACCATTTGGTTGCCTCACGAAACTCGGCGCAAAATGGGCCGAACTAGTGCAAAAGTTCGTGCCACGAAGTGGCTTCGGAATTTTTCGCAACGAACGAACCCGATCCACCCCATTGGACCCTAAACTGACGTTTTGGTGCGTTCGTACGAATTGGATGCATTCGGGACTGTTTGGTTCCCTAATGAAACTCGGTGCAAAACGGGCCGAACTAGTGCAAAAGTTCGTGCCACGAAGTCGCGTCAGAATTTTTCGCAACGAACAAACTCGATCCACCCTATTGGACCATAAACTGATGTTTTGGTGCATTTCATACAATTTGGGTGCATTCAGGACCATTTGGTTGCCTTACGAAACTCGGTGCAAAACGTGCCGAACTAGCGTAAAAGTTCGTGCCACGAAGTCGCGTCGAAATTTTTTGCTATGAACGCACCCGATGCACCCCATTGGACCCCAAACTGACGTTTTGGTGCATTTCATACTATTTGGGTGCATTCAGGACCATTTGGTTGCCTTACGAAACTCGGTGCAAAACGGGCCGAACTAGTGCAAAGTTCGTGCCATGAAGTCGCGTCGAAATTTTTTGCAATGAACGCACCCGATCCACCCCATTGGACCCTAAACTGACATTTTGGTGCGTTTGTACGATTTGGGAGCATTTGGGACTGTTTGGTTCGCTTACGAAACTCGGTGCAAAACGGGCCAAACTAGTGGAAAAGTTCGTGCCACGAAGTCTCGTCGGAATTTTTCGCAACGAACGCACCCGATGCACCCCATTGGACCCCAAACTGACGTTTTGGTGCGTTTCGTACTATTTCTGTGCATTCGGGACCATTTGGTTGCCTTAGTAAAACCGGTGCATTACGGGCCGAACTAGTGCAAAAGTTCGTGCCACGAAGTCGCGTCGGAACTTTTCGCAACAAATGCACTCGATCCACCCCAATGGACCCCAAAATGATGTTTTGGTGCATTTTGTACTATTTGGGTGCATTCGGGACCATTTGGTTGCCTTACGACACTCGGTGCAAAACGGGACGAACTAGTGGAAAAGTTCGTGCCACGAAGTCGCGTCGGAATTTTTCCAACAAACGCACCCGATCCACCCCATTGGACCCTAAACTGACATTTTGGTGCGTTCGTACGATTTGGGAGCATTTGGGACTGTTTGGTTCGCTTACGAAACTCGGTGCAAAACGGGCCGAACTACTACAAAAGTTCGTGCCACGAAGTCGCGTCGGATTTTTTCCAACGAATGCACCCGATGCACCCCATTGGACCCCAAACTGACGTTTTGGTGCGTTTCGTACTATTTGTGTGCATTCGGGACCATTTGGTTGCCTTAGTAAACCCAGTGCATAACGGGCTGAACAAGTGCAAAAGTTCGTGCCACGAAGTCGTGTCGGAACTTTTCGCAACGAATGCACTCGATCCACCCCAATGGACCCAAAAATGATGTTTTGGTGCGTTTTATACTTTTTGGGTGCATTCGGGACCATTTGGTTGCCTTACGAAACTCTATGCAAAATGGGCCGAACTAGTGCAAAAGTTCGTGCCACGAAGTGGCTTCGGAATTTTTCGCAACGAACGCAACCGATCCACCCCATTGGACCCTAAATTGACGTTTTGGTGCGTTTTGTACTATTTGGGTGCATTCGGGACCATTTGGTTGCCTTACGAAACTCGGTGCAAAACGGGACGAACTAGTGGAAAAGTTCGTGCCACGAAGTCGCGTCGGAATTTTTCCAACAAACGCACCCGATCCAACCCATTGGACCCTAAACTGACATTTTGGTGCGTTCGTACGATTTGGGAGCATTTGGGACTGTTTGGTTCGCTTACGAAACTCGGTGCAAAAGGGCCGAACTAGTGCAAAAGTTCGTGCCACGAAGTCGCGTCGGAATTTTTCCAACGAACGCACCCGATGCACCCCATTGGACCCCAAACTGATGTTTTGGTGCGTTTCGTACTATTTGTGTGCATTCGGGACCATTTGGTTGCCTTAGTAAAACCGGTGCATAACGGGCCGAACTAGTGCAAAAGTTCGTGCCACGAAGTCGCGTCGGAACTTTTCGCAACGAATGCACTCGATCCACCCCAATGGACCCCAAAATGATGTTTTGGTGCGTTTCATACGATTTTGGTGCATTCTGGACCATTTGGTTGCCTTACGAAACTCGGTGCAAAACATGCCGAACTAGTGCCAAAGTTCGTGCCACGATGTCGTGTCGGAATTTTTCGCAACGAACGCAACCGATCCACCCCATTGGACCCTAAATTGACGTTTTGGTGCGTTTTGTACTATTTGGGTGCATTCGGGACCAGTTGGTTGCCTTACGAAACTCGGTGCAAAACGGGACGAACTAGTGCAAAAGTTCGTGCCACGAAGTCGCGTCGGAATTTTTCCAACAAACGCACCCGATCCACCCATTGGACCCTAAACTGACATTTTGGTGCGTTCATACGATTTGGGAGCATTTGGGACTGTTTGGTTCGCTTACGAAACTCGGTGCAAAACGGGCCGAACTAGTGCAAAAGTTCGTGCCACGAAGTCGCGTCGGAATTTTTCCAACGAACGCACCCGATGCACCCCATTGGACCCCAAACTGATGTTTTGGTGCGTTTCGTACTATTTGTGTGCATTCGGGACCATTTGGTTGCCTTAGTAAAACCGGTGCATAACGGGCCGAACTAGTGCAAAAGTTCGTGCCACGAAGTCGCGTCGGAACTTTTCGCAACGAATGCACTCGATCCACCCCAATGGACCCCAAAATGATGTTTTGGTGCGTTTCGTACTATTTGGGTGCATTCGGGACCATTTGGTTGCCTTACGAAACTCGGTAGCAAAATGGGCCGAACTAGTGCAAAAGTTCGTGCCACGAAGTGGCTTCGGAATTTTTCGCAACGAACGCAACCGATCCACCCCATTGGACCCTAAATTGACGTTTTGGTGCGTTTTGTACTATTTGGGTGCATTCGGGACTGTTTGGTTGCCTTACGACACTCGGTGCAAAACGGGACGAACTAGTGCAAAAGTTCGTGCCACGAAGTCGCGTCGGAATTTTTCCAACTGAACGCACCCGATCCACCCCATTGGACCCTAAACTGACATTTTGGTGCGTTCGTACGATTTGGGAGCATTTGGGACTGTTTGGTTCGCTTACGAAACTCGGTGCAAAACGGGCCGAACTAGTGCAAAAGTTCGTGCCACGAAGTCGCGTCGGAATTTTTCCAACGAACGCACCTGATGCACCCCAGTGGACCCCAAACTGACGTTTTGGTGCGTTCGTACTATTTGTGTGCATTCGGGACCTATTTGGTTGCCTTACGAAACTCTGTGCAAAACGGGCCGAACTAGTTCAAAAGTTCGTGCCACGAAGTCGCGTCGAATTTTTTCGCAACGAACGCACCCGATGCACCCCATTAGACCCCAAAGTGCATTTAATACTATTTGTGTGCATTCGGTGCCATTTGGTTGCCTTACGAAACTCGGTGCAAAACGGGCCGAAGGAGTGCAAAAGTTCGTGCCATGAAGTCGCGTCGGAATTTTTCGCAACGAACAAACTCGATCCACCCTATGGGACCATAAACTGATGTTTTGGTGCGTTCCAATACAATTTGGGTGCATTCAGGACCATTTGGTTGCCTTACGAAACTCGGTGCAAAACGGGCCGAACTAGTGCAAAAGTTAGTGCCACGAAGTCGCGTCGAAATTTTTTGCAATGAACGCACCCGATGCACCCCATTGGACCCCAAGCTGACGTTTTAGTGCATTTCATACTATTTGGGTGCATTCGGGACCATTTGGTTGCCTTACGAAACTCGGTGCAAAACGGGCCGAACTAGTGCAAAAGTTCGTGCCACGAAGTCGCGTCGAATATTTTTGCAATGAACGCACCCGATCCACCCCATTGGACCCCAAACTGACGTTTTGGTGCGTTTCATACTATTTTGGAGCATTCGGGACCATTTGGTTGCCTTACGAAACTCGGTGCAAAACAGGCCGAACTAGTGCAAAAGTTCGTGTCACGATGTCGTGCCGGAATTTTTCGCAACGAACGCAACCGATCCACCCCATTGGATCCCTAAATTGACGTTTTGGTGCGTTTTGTACTATTTGGGTGCATTCAGGACCATTTGGTTGCCTTACAAAACTCGGTGCAAAACGGGACGAACTAGTGCAAAAGTTCGTGCCACGAAGTCGCGTCGGAATTTTTCCAACAAACGCACCCGATCCACCCCATTGGACCCTAAACTGACATTTTGGTGCGTTCGTACGATTTGGGAGCATTTGGGACTGTTTGGTTCGCTTACGAAACTCGGTGCAAAACGGGCCGAACTACTACAAAAGTTCGTGCCACGAAGTCGCGTCGGATTTTTTCCAACGAATGCACCCGATGCACCCCATTGGACCCAACTGACAGTTTGGTGCGTTTCGTACTATTTGTGTGCATTCGGGACCATTTGGTTGCCTTAGTAAACCCAGTGCATAACGGGCATGAACTAGGTGCAAAAGTTCGTGCCACGAAGTCGTGTCGGAACTTTTCGCAACGAATGCACTCGATCCACCCAATGGACCCAAAATGATGTTTTGGTGCGTTTTAATACTATTTGGGTGCATTCGGGACCATTGGTTGCCTTACGAAACTCTATGCAAAATGGGCCGAACTATTGCAAAAGTTCGTGCCACGAAGTGGATTCGGAATTTTTCGCAACGAACGCAACCGATCCACCCCATTGGACCCTAAATTGACGTTTTGGTGCGTTTGTACTATTTGGGTGCATTCGGACCATTTGGTTGCCTTACGAAACTCGGTGCAAAACGCAAAAAGTTCGGGACATTTGGTTGCCTTAGAAACCAGTGCATAACGGGCAGAACTGTGCAAAAGTTCGTGCCACGAAGTCGTGTCGGAATTTTTCGCAACGAATGCACTCGATCCACCCCAATGGACCCCAAAATGATGTTTTGGTGCGTTTTTTACTATTTGGGTGCATTCGGGACCATTTGGTTGCCTTACGACACTCTATGCAAAATGGGCCGAACTAGTGCAAAAGTTCGTGCCACGAAGTGGTCGGAAATTTTCGCAACGAACGCACCGATCCACCCCATGGACCCCTAAATTGACGTTTTGGTGCGTTTTGTACGATTTTGGGTGCATTCGGGACCATTTGGTTGCCTTACGAAACTCGGTGCAAAACGGGACGAACTAGTGCAAAAGTTCGTGCCACGAAGTCGCGTCGGAATTTTTCCAACAAACGCAACCGATCCAACCCATTGGACCCTAAACTGACATTTTGGTGCGTTCGTACGATTTGGGAGCATTTGGGGACTGTTTGGTTCGCTTACGAAACTCGGTGCAAAAGGGCCGAACTAGTGCAAAAGTTCGTGCCACGAAGTCGCGTCGGAATTTTTCCAACGAACGCACCCGATGCACCCCATTGGACCCCAAACTGATGTTTTGGTGCGTTTCGTACTATTTGTGTGCATTCGGGACCATTTGGTTGCCTTAGTAAAACCGGTGCATAACGGGCCGAACTAGTGCAAAAGTTCGTGCCACGAAGTCGCGTCGGAACTTTTCGCAACGAATGCACTCGATCCACCCCAATGGACCCCAAAATGATGTTTTGGTGCGTTTCATACGATTTGGTGCATTCTGGACCATTTGGTTGCCTTACGAAACTCGGTGCAAAACATGCCGAACTAGTGCAAAAGTTCGTGCCACGATGTCGTGTCGGAATTTTTTTCGCAAACGAACGCAACCGATCCACCCATTGGACCCTAAATTGACGTTTTGGTGCGTTTTGTACTATTTGGGTGCATTCGGGACCATTTGGTTGCCTTACGAAACTCGGTGCAAAACGGGACGAACTAGTGCAAAAGTTCGTGCCACGAAGTCGCGTCGGAATTTTTCCAACGAACGCACCCGATCCACCCCATTGGACCCTAAACTGACATTTTGGTGCGTTCGTACGATTTGGGAGCATTTCGGGACTGTTTGGTTCGCTTACGAAACTCGGTGCAAAACGGGCCGAACTAGTGCAAAAGTTCGTGCCACGAAGTCGCGTCGAATTTTTTCCAACGAACGCACCCGATGCACCCCATTGGACCCCAAACTGATGTTTTGGTGCGTTTCGTACTATTTGTGTGCATTCGGGACCATTTGGTTGCCTTACGTAAACCGGTTGCATAACGGGCCGAACTAGTGCAAAAGTTCGTGCCACGAAGTCGCGTCGGAACTTTTTCGCAACGAACGCACTCGATCCACCCCAATGGACCCCAAATGACTGTTTTGGTGCGTTTTAGTACTATTTGGGTGCATTCGGGACCATTTGGTTGCCTTACGAAACTCGGTGCAAAACGGGCCGAACTAGTGCAAAAGTTCGTGCCACGAAGTGGCTTCGGAATTTTTCGCAACGAACGCACCCGATCCACCCCATTGGACCCTAAACTGACGTTTTGGTGCGTTTCGTACTATTTGGGTGCATTCGGGACCATTTGGTTGCCTTACGAAACTCGGTGCAAAACGGGCCGAACTAGTGCAAAAGTTCGTGCCACGAAGTCGCAGTCGGAATTTTTCCAACGAACGCACCCGATCCACCCCATTTAGACCCTAAACTGACATTTTGGTGCGTTCGTACGATTTGGGAGCATTTGGGACTGTTTGGTTCGCTTACGAAACTCGGTGCAAAACGGGCCGAACTAGTGCAAAAGTACGTGCCACGAAGTCGCGTCGGAATTTTTCCAACGAACGCACCCGATCCACCCCATAGGACCCTAAACTGACGTTTTGTTGCGTTCGTACGACTTGGGCTGCATTCAGGGACTGTTTGGTTCCCTTACGAAACTCTGTGCAAAACGGGCCGAACTAGTTCAAAAGTTCGTGCCACGAAGTCGCGTCGAATTTTTTCGCAACGAACGCACCCGATGCACCCCATTAGACCCCAAAGTGCATTTAATACTATTTGTGTGCATTCGGTACCGTTTGGTTGCCTTACGAAACTCGGTGCAAAACGGGCCGAAGGAGTGCAAAAGTTCGTGCCATGAAGTCGCGTCGGAATTTTTCGCAACGAACAAACTCGATCCACCCTATTGGACCATAAACTGATGTTTTGGTGCGTTTCAACAATTTGGGTGCATTCAGGACCATTTGGTTGCCTTACGAAACTCGGTGCAAAACGGGCCGAACTAGTGCAAAAGTTAGTGCCACGAAGTCGCATCGAAATTTTTTGCAATGAACGCACCCGATGCACCCCATTGGACCCCAAGCTGACGTTTTAGTGCATTTCATACTATTTGGGTGCATTCGGGACCATTTGGTTGCCTTACGAAACTCGGTGCAAAACGGGCCGAACTAGTGCAAAAGTTCGTGCCACGAAGTCGCGTCGAATTTTTTGCAATGAACGCACCCGATCCACCCCATTGGACCCCAAACTGACGTTTTGGTGCGTTTCATACTATTTTGGAGCATTCGGGACCATTTGGTTGCCTTACGAAACTCGGTTGCAAAACAGGCCGAACTAGTGCAAAAGTTCGTGTCACGATGTCGTGCCGGAAGTTTTCGCAACGAACGCAACCGATCCACCCCATTGGATCCTAAATTGACGTTTTGGTGCGTTTTGTACTATTTGGGTGCATTCGGGACCATTTGGTTGCCTTACAAAACTCGGTGCAAAACGGGACGAACTAGTGCAAAAGTTCGTGCCACGAAGTCGCGTCGGAATTTTTTCCAACAAACGCACCCGATCCACCCCATTGGACCCTAAACTGACATTTTGGTGCGTTCGTACGATTTGGGAGCATTGGGGACTGTTTGGTTCGCTTACGAAACTCGGTTGCAAAACGGGCCGAACTACTACAAAAGTTCGTGCCACGAAGTCGCGTCGGATTTTTTCCAACGAATGCACCCGATGCACCCCATTGGACCCCAAACTGACGTTTTGGTGCGTTTCGTACTATTTGTGTGCATTCGGGACCATTTGGTTGCCTTAGTAAACCCAGTGCATAACGGGCTGAACTAGTGCAAAAGTTCGTGCCACGAAGTCGTGTCGGAACTTTTCGCAACGAATGCACTCGATCCACCCCAATGGACCCCAAAATGATGTTTTGGTGCGTTTTATACTATTTGGGTGCATTCGGGACCATTTGGTTGCCTTACGAAACTCTATGCAAAATGGGCCGAACTAGTTCAAAAGTTCGTGCCACGAAGTGGCTTCGGAATTTTTCGCAACGAACGCAACCGATCCACCCCATTGGACCCTAAAATTGACGTTTTGGTGCGTTTTGTACTATTTGGGTGCATTCGGGACCATTTGGTTGCCATACGAAACTCGGTGCAAAACGGGACGAACTAGTGCAAAAGTTCGTGCCACAAAGTCGCGTCGGAATTTTTCCAACGAACGCACCCGATCCACCCCATTGGACCCTAAACTGACATTTTGGTGCGTTCGTACGATTTGGGAGCATTTGGGACTGTTTGGTTCGCTTACGAAACTCGGTGCAAAACGGGCCGAACTAGTGCAAAAGTTCGTGCCACGAAGTCGCGTCGGAATTTTTCCAACGAACGCACCCGATCCACCCCATAGGACCCTAAACTGACGTTTTGGTGCGTTCGTACGATTTGGGTGCATTCAGGACTGTTTGGTTCCCTTACGAAACTCTGTGCAAAACGGGCCGAACTAGTTCAAAAGTTCGTGCCACGAAGTCGCGTCGAATTTTTTCGCAACGAACGCACCCGATGCACCCCATTAGACCCCAAAGTGCATTTAATACTATTTGTGTGCATTCGGTACCATTTGGTTGCCTTACGAAACTCGGTGCAAAACGGGCCGAAGGAGTGCAAAAGTTCGTGCGATGAAGTCGCGTCGGAATTTTTCGCAACGAACAAACTTGATCCACCCTATTGGACCATAAACTGATGTTTTGGTGCGTTTCATACAATTTGGGTGCATTCAGGACCATTTGGTTGCCTTACGAAACTCGGTGCAAAACGGGCCGAACTAGTGCAAAAGTTAGTGCCACGAAGTCGCGTCGAAATTTTTTGCAATGAACGCACCCGATGCACCCCATTGGACCCCAAGCTGACGTTTTAGTGCATTTCATACTATTTGGGTGCATTCGGGACCATTTGGTTGCCTTACGAAACTCGGTGCAAACGGGCCGAACTAGTGCAAAAGTTCGTGCCACGAAGTCGCGTCGAAATTTTTTGCAATGAACGCACCCGATCCACCCCATTGGACCCCAAACTGACGTTTTGGTGCGTTTCATACGATTTTGGTGCATTCGGGACCATTTGATTGCCTTACGAAACTCGGTGCAAAACATGCCGAACTAGTGCAAAAGTTCGTGCCACGATGTCGTGTCGGAATTTTTCGCAACGAACGCACCCGATCCACCCCATTGGACCCAAATGATGTTTTGGGGCGTTTTGTACTATTTGGGTGATTCGGGACCATTTGGTTGCCTTACGAAACTCGGTGCAAAACGGGACGAAC
>NW_024376537.1:0-46159 GCF_016808335.1 Panicum virgatum
TAGTGTTTGCATAGTGTTTGGCTGCATTTGGGATCATTTCGTAACTGCATGAAACTCGATGCAAAACAGGGTGAACTGGTTGCAATTAATGCAAAAGTTCGCTGCCACGAAGTGAAATCGGGATTTTTTCGCAACAAATGCAACCCAATCCACTCCGTTGGACCCCTAAACTCATGTTTTGGTGAGTTGGTGTTTGGCAATTAATGCAAAATTTCGTGTCACGAAGTAACATCAGGATTTTTCGCAACGAACACACCCAATCCACTCCATTGGACCCAAAACACATGTTTTGGTGCGTTTCATAGTGTTTGGTAGCATTTGGGATCGTTTCACAACTGCATCAAACTCGTTGCAAAATGGGGTCAACTGGTGCAATTAATGCATAAGTTCGTGCCACGAAGTCTCGTCGGGATTTTTCACAACGAACGCCACAATCCACCACATTGGACCCTAAACTCATGTTTTAGTGCGTTGCATAGTGTTTGGGTGCAATTGGGACCATTTCGTAACTGCATGAAACTCGATGCAAAACAGGGTGAACCGGTGCAATTAATGCAAAAGATCGTGCCGCGAAGTCACTTCGGGATTTTTCGCAACGAATGCACCCAATCCACCGCATTGGACCCTAAACTCATGTTTTGGTGTGTTGTATAGTGTTTCGCTGCATTTGGGACCATTTTGTAACTGCATGAAACTCGATGCAAAACAGGGTGAACTGGTGCAATTAATGCTAAAGTTCATGCCACGAAGTGACATTGGGATTTTTCGCAACGAACACACCCAATCCACCACATTGGACCCTAAACTCATGTTTTGGTGCGTTTCATAGTGTTTGGCTACATTTGGGACCATTTTGTAACTACATGAAACTCGATGCAAAACAAGGTGAACTGGTGCAATTAATGCAAAAGTTCGTGCCATGAAGTCACGTCGGGATTTCTCGCAACAAACGCACCCAATCCACTCCATTGGACCCTAAACTCATGTTTGGTGCGTTGCATAGTGTTTGGCTGCATTTGGGATCGTTTCGTAACTGCATGAAACTCGATGCAAAACAGGGTGACTGGTGCAATTAATGCAAAAGTTCGTGTCACGAAGTAACATCGAGATTTTTCGCAACGAACACACCCAATCCACTCCATTGGACCCTAAACTCATGTTTTGGTGCGTTGCATAGTGTTTGGCTGCATTTGGGATCATTTCGTAACTGCATGAAACTCGATGCAAAACAAGGTGAACTGGTGCAATTAATGCAAAAGTTCGTGTCACGAAGTAACATCGGGATTTTTCGCAACGAACACACCCAATCCACTCCATTGGACCCAAAACACATGTTTTAGTGCATTTCATAGTGTTTGGCAGCATTTGGGATCGTTTCACAACTGCATCAAACTCGTTGCAAAATGGGGTCAACTGGTGCAATTAATGCATAAGTTCGTGCCACGAAGTCACGTCGGGATTTTTCGCAACGAACGCACCCAATCCACCACATTGGACCCTAAACTCATGTTTTGGTGCGTTGCATACTGTTTGGGTGCATTTGGGATTGTTTCCTAACTGCATGAAACTTGATGCAAAACATGGTGAACTGGTGCAATTAATGCAAAAGTTTGTGCCACGATTCACGCCGGGATTTTTCACAACGAACACACCAAATCCACTCCATTCTACCCTAAACTCATGTTTTGGTGCGTTGCATTGTGTTTGGGTGCATTTGGGATCGTGTCATAACTGCATGAAACTCGATGCAAAATAGGGTGAACCGGTGCAATTAATGCAAAAGATCGTGCCGCGAAGTCACTTCAGGATTTTTCGCAACGAATGCACCCAATCCACTCCATTGGACCCTAAACTCATGTTTTGGAGCGTTGCATAGTATTTGGGTGCAATTGAGAAAGTTTCGTAACTGCATGAAACTCGACGAAAAACAGGGTGCCACGAAGTCTTGTCGGGATTTTTCGCAACGAACGCACCCAATCCACTGCATTGGACCCTAAACTCATGTTTTGGTGCGTTGCATAGTGTTTGGGTGCATTTGGGATCGTTTCGTAACTGCATGAAACTCGAGGCAAAACAGGTTGATCTGGTGCAATTAATGCAAAAGTTCGTGCCATGAAGTCACGTCGGGATTTCTCGCAACAAACGCACCCAATCCACTCCATTGGACCCTAAACTCATGTTTTGGTGCGTTGCATAGTGTTTGGCTGCATTTGGGATCGTTTCGTAACTGCATGAAACTCGATGCAAAACAGGGTGACTGGTGCAATTAATGCAAAAGTTCGTGTCACGAAGTAACATCGGGATTTTTCGCAACGAACACACCCAATCCACTCCATTGGACCCAAAACACATGTTTTGGTGCGTTTCATAGTGTTTGGCAGCATTTGGGATCGTTTCATAACTGCATCAAACTCGTTGCAAAATGGGGTCAACTGGTGCAATTAATGCATAAGTTCGTGCCACGAAGTCTCGTCGGGATTTTTCGCAACGAACGCACACAATCCACCAAATTGGACCCTAAACTCATGTTTTGGTGCGTTGCATAGTGTTTGGCTGCATTTCGGATTGTTTCCTAACTGCATGAAACTTGATGCAAAACAGGGTGAACTGGTGCAATTAATGCAAAAGTTTGTGCCACGAAGTCACGCAGGGATTTTTCACAACGAACGCACCCAATCCACTCCATTCTACCCTAAACTCATGTTTTGGTGCGTTGCATTGTGTTTGGGTGCATTTGGGATCGTTTCATAACTGCATGAAACTCGATGCAAAACAGGGTGAACCGGTGCAATTAATGCAAAAGATCTTGCCGCGAAGTCACGTCGGGATTTTTCGCAACAAATGCACCCAATCCACCGCATTGGACCCTAAACTCATGTTTTGGTGTGTTGTATAGTGTTTCGCTGCATTTGGGACCATTTTGTAACTGCATGAAACTCGATGCAAAACAGGGTGAACTGGTGCAATTAATGCTAAAGTTCATGCCACGAAGTGACATTGGGATTTTTCGCAACGAACACACCCAATCCACTCCATTGGACACTAAATCCATGTTTTGGTGCGTTTCATAGTGTTTGGCAGCATTTGGGATCGTTTCATAACTGCATCAAACTCGTTGCAAAATGGGGTCAACTGGTGCAATTAATGCATAAGTTCGTGCCATGAAGTCACGTTGGGATTTTTCGCAACGAACGCACCCAATCCACCACATTGGACCCTAAACTCATGTTTTGGTGCGTTTCATAGTGTTTGGCTACATTTGGGACCATTTTGTAACTGCATGAAACTCAATGCAAAACAGGTTGATCTGGTGCAATTAATACAAAAGTTCGTGCCATGAAGTCACGTCGGGATTTCTCGCAACAAACGCACCCAATCCACTCCATTGGACCCTAAACTCATGTTTTGGTGCGTTGCATAGTGTTTGGCTGCATTTGGGATTGTTTCGTAACTGCATGAAACTCGATGCAAAACAGGGTGAACCGGTGCAATTAATGCAAAAGATCGTGCCGCGAAGTCACGTCGGGATTTTTCGCAACGAATGCACCCAATCCACCGCATTGGACCCTAAACTCATGTTTTAGTGCATTTCATAGTGTTTGGCAGCATTTGGGATCGTTTCATAACTGCATCAAACTCGTTGCAAAATGGGGTCAACTGGTGCAATTAATGCATAAGTTCGTGCCACGAAGTCACGTCGGGATTTTTCGCAACGAACGCACCCAATCCACCACATTGGACCCTAAACTCATGTTTTGGTGCGTTGCATAGTGTTTGGGTGCATTTGGGATTGTTTCCTAACTGCATGAAACTTGATGCAAAACAGGGTGAACTGGTGCAATTAATGCAAAAGTTCGTGTCACGAAGTAACATCGGGATTTTTCGCAACGAACACACCCAATCCACTCCATTGGACCCAAAACACATGTTTTAGTGCATTTCATAGTGTTTGGCAGCATTTGGGATCGTTTCATAACTGCATCAAACTCGTTGCAAAATGGGGTCAACTGGTGCAATTAATGCATAAGTTCGTGCCACGAAGTCACGTCGGGATTTTTCGCAACGAACGCACCCAATCCACCACATTGGACCCTAAACTCATGTTTTGGTGCGTTGCATAGTGTTTGGGTGCATTTGGGATTGTTTCCTAACTGCATGAAACTTGATGCAAAACAGGGTGAACTGGTGCAATTAATGCAAAAGTTTGTGCCACGATTCCCGCCGGGATTTTTCACAACGAACACACCAAATCCACTCCATTCTACCCTAAACTCATGTTTTGGTGCGTTGCATTGTGTTTGGGTGCATTTGGGATAGTGTCATAACTGCATGAAACTCGATGCAAAATAGGGTGAACCGGTGCAATTAATGCAAAAGATCGTGCCGCGAAGTCACTTCAGGATTTTTCGCAACGAATGCACCCAATCCACTCCATTGGACCCTAAACTCATGTTTTGGAGCGTTGCATAGTATTTGGGTGCAATTGAGAAAGTTTCGTAACTGCATGAAACTCGACGAAAAACAGGGTGCCACGAAGTCTTGTCGGGATTTTTCGCAACGAACGCACCCAATCCACTGCATTCGACCCTAAACTCATGTTTTGGTGCGTTGCATAGTGTTTGGGTGCATTTGGGATCATTTCGTAACTGCATGAAACTCGATGCAAAACAGGTTGAACTGGTGCAATTAATGCAAAAGTTCGTGCCGTGAAGTCACGTCGGGATTTCTCGCAACAAATGCACCCAATCCACTCCATTGGACCCTAAACTCATGTTTTGGTGCGTTGCATAGTGTTTGGCTGCATTTGGGATCATTTCGTAACTGCATGAAACTCGATGCAAAACAGGGTGAACTGGTGCAATTAATGCAAAAGTTCGTGCCACGAAGTGAAATCGGGATTTTTCGCAACAAATGCACCCAATCCACTCCGTTGGACCCTAAACTCATGTTTTGGTGCGTTGGTGTTTGGCAATTAATGCAAAATTTCGTGTCACGAAGTAACATCGGGATTTTTCGCAACGAACACACCCAATCCACTCCATTGGACCCAAAACACATGTTTTGGTGTGTTTCATAGTGTTTGGCAGCATTTGGGATCGTTTCATAACTGCATCAAACTCGTTGCAAAATGGGGTCAACTGGTGCAATTAATGCATAAGTTCGTGCCACGAAGTCACGTCGGGATTTTTTGCAACGAACGCACCCAATCCACCACATTGGACCCTAAACTCATGTTTTCGTGCGTTGCATAGTGTTTGGGTGCAATTGGGAAAGTTTCGTAACTGCATGAAACTCGATGCAAAACAGGTTGAACTGGTGCAATTAATGCAAAAGTTTGTGCCACGAAGTCACGTCGGGATTTTTCGCAACGAACGCACCCAATCCACTGCATTGGACCCTAAACTCATGTTTTGGTGCCTTGCGTAGTGTTTGGATGCATTTGGGATCGTTTCGTAACTGCATGAAACTCGATGCAAAACAAGTTGAACTGGTGCAATTAATGCAAAAGTTCGTGACATGAAGTGACATCGGGATTTCTCACAACAAACGCACCCAATCCACTCCATTGGACCCTAAACTCATGTTTTGGTGCGTTGCATGGTGTTTGGCTGCATTTGGGATCGTTTCGTAACTGCATGAAACTCGATGCAAAACAGGGTGAACTAGTGCAATTAATACAAAAGTTCGTGTCACGAAGTAACATCGGGATTTTTCGCAACGAACACACCCAATCCACTCCATTGGACCCAAAATAAATGTTTTGGTGCGTTCCATAGTGTTTGGCAGCATTTGGGATCGTTTCATAACTGCATCAAACTCGTTGCAAAATGGGGTCAACTGGTGCAATTAATGCATAAGTTCGTGCCACAAAGTCTCGTCGGGATTTTTCGCAACGAACGCACACAATCCACCACATTGGACCCTAAACTCATGTTTTAGTGCGTTGCATAGTGTTTGGGTGCAATTGGGACCATTTCGTAACTGCATGAAACTCAATGCAAAACAGGGTGAACCGGTGCAATTAATGCAAAAGATCGTGCCGTGAAGTCACGTCGGGATTTTTCGCAACGAATGCACCCAATCCACCGCATTGGACCCTAAACTCATGTTTTGGTGTGTTGCATAGTGTTTCGCTGCATTTGGGACCATTTTTGTAACTGCATGAAACTCGATGCAAAACAGGGTGAACTGGTGCAATTAATGCTAAAGTTCATGCCACGAAGTGACATTGGGATTTTTCGCAACGAACACACCCAATCCACTCCATTGGACACTAAACCCATGTTTTGGTGCGTTTCATAGTGTTTGCCAGCATTTGGGATCGTTTCATAACTGCATCAAACTCGTTGCAAAATGGGGTCAACTGGTGCAATTAATGCATAAGTTCGTGCCATGAAGTCACGTCGGGATTTTTCGCAACGAACGCACCCAATCCACCACATTGGACCCTAAACTCATGTTTTGGTGCGTTTCATAGTGTTTGGCTATATTTGGGACCATTTTGTAACTGCATGAAACTCGATGCAAAACAGGTTGATCTGGTGCAATTAATGTAAAAGTTCGTGCCATGAAGTCACGTCGGGATTTCTCGCAACAAACGCACCCAATCCACTCCATTGGACCCTAAACTCATGTTTTGGTGCGTTGCATAGTGTTTGGCTGCATTTGGGATCGTTTCGTAACTGCATGAAACTCGATGCAAAACAGGGTGAGCTGGTGCAATTAATGCAAAAGTTCGTGTCACGAAGTAACATCGGGATTTTTCGCAACGAACACACCCAATCCACTCCATTGGACCCAAAACACATGTTTTGGTGCGTTTCATAGTGTTTGGCAGCATTTGGGATCGTTTCATAACTGCATCAAACTCGTTGCAAAATGGGGTCAACTGGTGCAATTAATGCATAAGTTCGTGCCACGAAGTCACGTCGGGATTTTTTGCAACGAACGCACCCAATCCACCACATTGGACCCTAAACTCATGTTTTGGTGCGTTGCATAGTGTTTGGGTGCAATTGGGAAAGTTTCGTAACTGCATGAAACTCGATGCAAAACAGGTTGAACTGGTGCAATTAATGCAAAAGTTTGTGCCACGAAGTCACGTCGGGATTTTTCGCAACGAACGCACCCAATCCACTGCATTGGACCCTAAACTCATGTTTTGGTGCCTTGCATAGTGTTTGGATGCATTTGGGATCGTTTCGTAACTGCATGAAACTCGATGCAAAACAAGTTGAACTTGTGCAATTAATGCAAAAGTTCGTGACATGAAGTGACATCGGGATTTCTCACAACAAACGCACCCAATCCACTCCATTGGACCCTAAACTCATGTTTTGGTGCGTTGCATGGTGTTTGGCTGCATTTGGGATCGTTTCGTAACTGTATGAAACTCGATGCAAAACAGGGTGAACTAGTGCAATTAATACAAAAGTTCGTGTCACGAAGTAACATCGGGATTTTTCGCAACGAACACACCCAATCCACTCCATTGGACCCAAAATAAATGTTTTGGTGCGTTCCATAGTGTTTGGCAGCATTTGGGATCGTTTCATAACTGCATCAAACTCGTTGCAAAATGGGGTCAACTGGTGCAATTAATGCATAAGTTCGTGCCACAAAGTCTCGTCGGGATTTTTCGCAACGAACGCACACAATCCACCACATTGGACCCTAAACTCATGTTTTAGTGCGTTGCATAGTGTTTGGGTGCAATTGGGACCATTTCGTAACTGCATGAAACTCAATGCAAAACAGGGTGAACCGGTGCAATTAATGCAAAAGATCGTGCCGTGAAGTCACGTCGGGATTTTTCGCAACGAATGCACCCAATCCACCGCATTGGACCCTAAACTCATGTTTTGGTGTGTTGCATAGTGTTTCGCTGCATTTGGGACCATTTTGTAACTGCATGAAACTCGATGCAAAACAGGGTGAACTGGTGCAATTAATGCAAAAGTTCGTGCCACGAAGTGACATTGGGATTTTTCGCAACGAACGCACCCAATCCACTCCATTCTAACCTAAACTCATGTTTTGGTGCGTTGCATTGTGTTTGGGTGCATTTGGGATCGTTTCATAACTGCATGAAACTTGATGCAAAACAGGGTGAACCGGTGCAATTAATGCAAAAGATCGTGCCGCGAAGTTACATCGGGATTTTTCGCAACGAATGCACCCAACCCACTCCATTGGACCCTAACTCATGTTTTGGAGCGTTGCATAGTGTTTGGGTGCAATTGGGAAAGTTTCGTAACAGCATGAAACTCGACGAAAAACAAGGTGCCCTGAAGTCACGTCAGGATTTTTCGCAACGAAAAACAAGGTGCCACGAAGTCACGTCGGGATTTTTCGCTACGAACGCACCCAATCCACTGCATTGGACCCTAAACTCATGTTTTGGTGCATAGCGTAGTGTTTGGATGCATTTGGGATCGTTTCGTAACTGCATGAAACTCGATGCAAAACAAGTTGAACTGGTGCAATTAATGCAAAAGTTCATGCCAGGAAGTGACGTCGGGATTTCTCGCAACAAACGCACCCAATCCACTCCATTGGACCCTAAACTCATGTTTTGGTGCGTTGCATAGTGTTTGGCTGCATTTGGGATCGTTTCGTAACTGCATAAAACTCGATGCAAAACACGGTGAACTGGTGCAATTAATACAAAAGTTCGTGTCACGAAGTAACATCGGGTTTTTTCGCAACAAACACACCCAATCCAGTCCTTTGGACCCAAAACACATGTTTTGGTGTGTTCCATAGTGTTTGGCAGCATTTGGGATCGTTTCATAACTGCATCAAACTCGTTGCAAAATGGGGTCAACTGGTGCAATTAATGCATAAGTTCGTGTCACGAAGTCTCGTCGGGATTTTTCGCAACGAACGCACACAATCCACCACATTGGACCCTAAACTCATGTTTTGGTGCGTTGCATAGTGTTTGGCTGCATTTGGGATCATTTCGTAACTGCATGAAACTCGATGCAAAACAGGGTGAACTGGTGCAATTAATGCTAAAGTTCGTGCCACGAAGTGACATTGGGATTTTTTGCAATGAACGCACCCAATCCACTCCACTGGACGCTAAACTCATGTTTTGGTGCGTTTCACAGTGTTTGGCAGCATTTGGGATCGTTTCATAACTGCATCAAACTCGTTGCAAAATGGGGTCAACTGGTGCAATTAATGCATAAGTTCGTGCCACGAAGTCAAGTCGGGATTTTTCGCAACGAACGCACCCAATCCACCACATTGGACCCTAAACTCATGTTTTCGTGCGTTGCATAGTGTTTGGGTGCATTTGGGAATGTTTCCTAACTGCAGGAAACTCGATGCAAAACAGGGTGAACTGGTGCAATTAATGCAAAAGTTCGTGCCACGAAGTCACGCCGGGATTTTTCACAACGAACACACCCAATCCACTCCATTCTACCCTAAACTCATGTTTTATTGCGTTGCATTGTGTTTGGGTGCATTTGGGATCGCTTCATAACTGCATGAAACTCGATGCAAAACAGGGTGAACCGGTGCAATTAATGCAAAATATCGTGCCGCGGCTTCACATCGGGATTTTTTGCAATGAATGCACCCAATCCGCTCCATTGGACCCTAAACTCATGTTTTGGAGCGTTGCATAGTGTTTTGGTGCAATTGGGAAAGTTTCGTAACTGCATGAAACTCGATGCAAAACAGGTTGAACTGGTGCAATTAATGCAAAAGTTTGTGCCACGAAGTCACATCGGGATTTTTCGCAATGAACGCACCCAATCCACTGCATTGGACCCTAAACTCATGTTTTAGTGCGTTGCGTAGTGTTTGGATGCATTTGGGATCGTTTCGTAACTGCAAGAAACTCGATGCAAAACAAGTTGAACTGGTGCAATTAATGCAAAAGTTCGTGCCATGAAGTGACGTCGGGATTTCTCGCAACAAACGCACCCAATCCACTCCATTGGACCCTAAACTCATGTTTTGGTGTGTTGCGTAGTGTTTGGATGCATTTGGGATCGTTTCGTAACTGCATGAAACTCGATGCAAAACAGGTTGAACTGGTGCAATTAATGCAAAAGTTCGTGCCATAAAGTCATGTCGGGATTTCTCGCAACAAATGCACCCAATCCACTCCATTGGACCCTAAACTCATATTTTGGTGCGTTGCATAGTGTTTGGCTGCATTTGGGATCATTTCGTAACTGCAGGAAACTCGATGCAAAACACGGTGAACTGGTGCAATTAATGCGTTCATGCCACGAAGTAACATCGGGATTTTTCGCAACGAACACACCCAATCCACTCCATTGGACCCTAAACACATGTTTTGGTGCGTTACATAGTGTTTGGCACCATTTGGGATCGTTTCATAACTGCATCAAACTCGTTGCAAAATGGGGTCAACTGGTGCAATTAATGCATAAGTTCGTGCCACGAAGTCACGTCGGGATTTTTCGCAACGAACGCACCCAATCCACTCCATTGGACCCAAAAAACATGTTTTGGTGCGTTACATAGTGTTTGGCAGCATTTGGGATCGTTTCATAACTGCATGAAACTCGATGCAAAACAGGGTGAACCGGTGCAATTAATGCAAAAGATCGTGCCGCGAAGTCATGTCGGGATTTTTCACAACGAATGCACCCAATCCACTCCATTGGACCCCAAACTCATGTTTTGGTGCGTTGCATAGTGTTTGGTTGCAATTGGGAAAGTTTCGTAACCGCATGAAACTCGACGAAAAATAGGGTGCCACGAAGTCACGTCGGGATTTTTCGCAACGAACGCACCCAATCCACTGCATTGGACCCTAAACTCATGTTTTGGTGCGTTGCGTATTGTTTGGATGCATTTGGGATCATTTCGTAACTGCATGAAACTCGATGCAAAACTGGTTGAACAGGTGCAATTAATGCAAAAGTTCGTGCCATGATGTCACGTCGGGATTTCTCGCAAGAAATGCACCCAATCCACTCCATTGGACCCTAAACACATGTTTTGGTGCGTTTCATAGTGTTTGGCAGCATTTGGGATCGTTTCATAACTGCATTAAACTCGTTGCAAAATGGAGTCAACTAGTGCAATTAATGCATAAGTTCGTGCCAGGAAGTCACGTTGGGATTTTTCGCAACGAACGCACCCAATCCACCACATTGGACCCTAAACTCATGTTTTCGTGCGTTGCATAGTGTTTGGGTGCATTTGGGAATGTTTCCTAACTGCAGGAAACTCGATGCAAAACAGGGTGAACTGGTGCAATTAATGCAAAAGTTTGTGCCACGAAGTCACGCCGGGATTTTTCACAACGAACACACCCAATCCACTCCATTCTACCCTAAACTCATGTTTTGGTGCGTTGCATTGTGTTTGGGTGCATTTGGGATCGCTTCATAACTGCATGAAACTCGATGCAAAACAGGGTGAACCGGTGCAATTAATGCAAAATATCGTGCCGCGGCTTCACATCGGGATTTTTTGCAATGAATGCACCCAATCCGCTCCATTGGACCCTAAACTCATGTTTTGGAGCGTTGCATAGTGTTTTGGTGCAATTGGGAAAGTTTCGTAACTGCATGAAACTCGATGCAAAACAGGTTGAACTGGTGCAATTAATGCAAAAGTTTGTGGCACGAAGTCACATCGGGATTTTTCGCAATGAACGCACCCAATCCACTGCATTGGACCCTAAACTCATGTTTTAGTGCGTTGCATAGTGTTTGGATGCATTTGGGATCGTTTCGTAACTGCATGAAACTCGATGCAAAACAAGTTGAACTGGTGCAATTAATGCAAAACTTCGTGCCATGAAGTGACGTCGGGATTTCTCGCAACAAACGCACCCAATCCACTCCATTGGACTCTAAACTCATGTTTTGGTGCGTTGCATAGTGTTTGGCTGCATTTGGGATCGTTTCGTAACTGCATGAAACTCGATGCAAAACACGGTGAACTGGTGCAATTAATACAAAAGTTCGTGTCACGAAGTAACATCGGGATTTTTCGCAACGAACACACCCAATCCAGTCCATTGGACCCAAAACACATGTTTTGGTGCGTTCCATAGTGTTTGGCTGCATTTGGGATCGTTTCATAACTGCATCAAACTCGTTGCAAAATGGGGTCAACTGGTGCAATTAATGCATAAGTTCGTGCCACGAAGTCTCGTCGGGATTTTTCGCAACGAACGCACACAATCCACCACATCGGACCCTAAACTCATGTTTTGGTGCGTTGCATAGTGTTTGGCTGCATTTGGGATCATTTCGTAACTGCATGAAACTCGATGCAAAACAGGGTGAACTGGTGCAATTAATGCTAAAGTTCGTGCCACGAAGTGACATTGGGATTTTTCGCAATGAACGCACCCAATCCACTCCATTGGACGCTAAACTCATGTTTTGGTGCGTTTCGCAGTGTTTGGCAGCATTTGGGATCGTTTCATAACTGCATCAAACTCGTTGCAAAATGGGGTCAATTGGTGCAATTAATGCATAAGTTCGTGCCACGAAGTCACGTCAGGATTTTTCGCAACGAACGCACCCAATCCACCACATTGGACCCTAAACTCATGTTTTGGTGCGTTGCATAGTGTTTGGGTGCATTTGGGATTGTTTCCTAACTGCATGAAACTTGATGCAAAACAGGGTGAACTGGTGCAATTAATGCAAAAGTTTGTGCCACGAAGTCATGCAGGGATTTTTCACAACGAACGCACCCAATCCACTCCATTCTACCCTAAACTCATGTTTTGGTGCGTTGCATTGTGTTTGGGTGCATTTGGGATCGTTTCATAACTGCATGAATCTCGATGCAAAACAGGGTGAATCGGTGCAATTAATGCAAAAGATCGTGCCGTGAAGTCACGTCGGGATTTTTCGCAACGAATGCACCCAATCCACTCCATTGGTCCCTAAACTCATGTTTTGGAGCGTTGCATAGTGTTTGGGTGCAATTGGGAAAGTTTCGTAACTGCATGAAACTCGACGAAAAACAGGGTGCCACGTAGTCACGTCAGGAATTTTTGCAATGAACGCACCCAATCCACTGCATTGGACCCTAAACTCATGTTTTGGTGCATTGCGTAGTGTTTGGATGCATTTGGGATCGTTTCGTAACTACATGAAACTCGATGCAAAACAGGTTGAACTGGAGCAATTAATGCAAAAGTTCGTGCCATGAAGTCACGTCGGGATTTCTCGCAACAAATGCACCCAATCCACTCCATTGGACCCTAAACTCATGTTTTGGTGCGTTGCATAGTGTTTGGCTGCATTTGGGATCATTTCGTAACTGCATGAAACTCGATGCAAAACAGGGGTGAACTGGTGCAATTAATGAAAATTTCGTGCCACGAAGTCACGTCGGGATTTTTCGCAACAAATGCACCCAATCCACTCCATTGGACCCTAAACTCATGTTTTGGTGCGTTGCATAGTGTTTGGCTGCATTTGGGATCGTTTCGTAACTGCATGAAACTCGATGCAAAACACGGTGAACTGGTGCAATTAATGCAAAAGTTCGTGCCACGAAGTGCCTTTGGGATTTTTCGCAACGAACACACCCAATCCACTCCATTGGACGCTAAACTCATGTTTTGGTGCGTTTCATAGTGTTTGGCAGCATTTGGGATCGTTTCCTAACTGCATCAAACTCGTTGCAAAATGGGGTCAACTGTTGCAATTAATGCATAATTTCGTGCCACAAAGTCACGTCGGGATTTTTCGCAACGAACGCACCCAATCCACCACATTGGACCCTAAACTCATGTTTTGGTGTGTTGCATAGTGTTTTGGTGCATTTGGGATTGTTTCCTAACTGCATGAAACTCGATGCAAAACAGGGTGAACTGGTGCAATTAATGCAAAAGTTCGTGCCACGAAGTCACGCCGGGATTTTTCACAACGAACGCACCCAATCCACTCCATTGGACGCTAAACTCTTGTGTTGGTGCGTTTCATAGTGTTTGGCAGCATTTGGGATCGTTTCATAACTGCATCAAACTCGTTGCAAAATGGGGTCAACTGGTGCAATTAATGCCAAAGATCGTGCCGCGAAGTCACGTCGGGATTTTTCGCAATGAATGCACCCAATCCACTCCATTGGACCCTAAACTCATGTTTTGGAGCGTTGCATAGTGTTTGGGTGCAATTGGGAAAGTTTCGTAGCTGCATGAAACTCGGCGAAAAACAAGGTGCCACAAAGTCACGTCGGGATTTTTCGCAACGAACGCTCCCAATCCACTGCATTGGACCCCAAACTCATGTTTTGGTGCGTTGCGTAGTGTTTGGATGCATTTGGGATCGTTTCGTAACT
The DNA here is from genome assembly GCF_016808335.1 of Panicum virgatum. Lineage (NCBI taxonomy): Eukaryota > Viridiplantae > Streptophyta > Magnoliopsida > Poales > Poaceae > Panicum > Panicum virgatum. The sequence continues at coordinate 14,308 of NW_024376537.1, forward strand.
GCACGAAACTCGATAAAAAACAGGTTGAACTGGTGCAATTAATGCAAAAGTTCGTGCCCTGAAGTCACGTCGGGATTTCTCGCAACAAATGCACCCAATCCACTCCATTAGACCCTAAACTCATATTTTGGTGCGTTGCATAGTGTTTGGCTGCATTTGGGATCATTTCATAACTGCATGAAACTCGATGCAAAACACTGTGAACTGGTGCAATTAATGCAAAAGTTCGTGCCACGAAGTGAAATCCGGATTTTTCGCAACAAACGCACCCAATCCACTCCATTGGACCCTAAACTCATGTTTTGGTGCGTTGCATGGTGTTTGGCTGCATTTGGGATCGTTTCGTAACTGCATGAAACTCGATGCAAAACACGGTGAACTGGTGCAATTAATACAAAAATTTCGTGTCACGAAGTAACATCGGGATTTTTCGCAACGAACACACCCAATCCAGTCCATTGGACCCAAAACACATGTTTTGGTGCGTTCCATAGTGTTTGGCAGCATTTGGGATCGTTTCATAACTGCATCAAACTCGTTGCAAAATGGGGTCAACAGGTGCAATTAATGCATAAGTTCGTGCCACGAAGTCTCGTCGGTATTTTTCGCAACGAACGCACACAATCCACCACATTGGACCCTAAACTCATGTTTTGGTGTGTTGCGTAGTGTTTGGATGCATTTGGGATCGTTTCGTAACTGCATGAAACTCGATGCAAAACAGGTTGAACTGGTGCAATTAATGCAAAAGTTCGTGCCATAAAGTCATGTCGGGATTTCTCGCAACAAATGCACCCAATCCACTCCATTGGACCCTAAACTCATATTTTGGTGCGTTGCATAGTGTTTGGCTGCATTTGGGATCATTTCGTAACTGCAAGAAACTCGATGCAAAACACGGTGAACTGGTGCAATTAATGCAAAAGTTCATGCCACGAAGTAACATCGGGATTTTTCGCAACGAACACACCCAATCCACTCCATTGGACCCTAAACACATGTTTTGGTGCGTTACATAGTGTTTGGCACCATTTGGGATCGTTTCATAACTGCATCAAACTCGTTCCAAAATGGGGTCAACTGGTGCAATTAATGCATAAGTTCGTGCCACGAAGTCACGTCGGGATTTTTCGCAACGAACGCACCCAATCCACTCCATTGGACCCAAAAAACATGTTTTGGTGCGTTACATAGTGTTTGGCAGCATTTGGGATCGTTTCATAACTGCATGAAACTCAATGCAAAACAGGGTGAACCGGTGCAATTAATGCAAAAGATCGTGCCGCGAAGTCATGTCGGGATTTTTCACAACGAATGCACCCAATCCACTCCATTGGACCCCAAACTCATGTTTTGGTGCGTTGCATAGTGTTTGGTTGCAATTGGGAAAGTTTCGTAACCGCATGAAACTCGACGAAAAATAGGGTGCCACGAAGTCACGTCGGGATTTTTCGCAACGAACGCACCCAATCCACTGCATTGGACCCTAAACTCATGTTTTGGTGCCTTGCGTATTGTTTGGATGCATTTGGGATCGTTTCGTAACTGCATGAAACTCGATGCAAAACAGGTTGAACAGGTGCAATTAATGCAAAAGTTCGTGCCATGAAGTCACGTCGGGATTTCTCGCAAGAAATGCACCCAATCCACTCCATTGGACCCTAAATACATGTTTTGGTGCGTTTCATAGTGTTTGGCAGCATTTGGGATCGTTTCATAACTGCATTAAACTCGTTGCAAAATGGGGTCAACTGTTGCAATTAATGCATAATTTCGTGCCACGAAGTCACGTTGGGATTTTTCGCAACGAACGCACCCAATCCACCACATTGGACCCTAAACTCATGTTTTCGTGCGTTGCATAGTGTTTGGGTGCATTTGGGAATGTTTCCTAACTGCAGGAAACTCGATGCAAAACAGGGTGAACTGGTGCAATTAATGCAAAAGTTCGTGCCACGAAGTCACGCCGGGATTTTTCACAACGAACACACCCAATCCACTCCATTCTACCCTAAACTCATGTTTTGGTGCGTTGCATTGTGTTTGGGTGCATTTGGGATCGCTTCATAACTGCATGAAACTCGATGCAAAACAGGGTGAACCGGTGCAATTAATGCAAAATATCGTGCCGCGGCTTCACATCGGGATTTTTTGCAATGAATGCACCCAATCCGCTCCATTGGACCCTAAACTCATGTTTTGGAGCGTTGCATAGTGTTTGGGTGCAATTGGGAAAGTTTCGTAACTGCATGAAACTCGATGCAAAACAAGGTGCCACGAAGTCACGTCGGGATTTTTCGTAACGAACGCACCCAATCCACTGCATTGGACCCTAAACTCATGTTTTGGTGCATTGCGTAGTGTTTGGATGCATTTGGGATCGTTTCGTAACTGCATGAAACTCGATGCAAAACCGGTTGAACTGGTGCAATTAATACAAAAGTTCGTGCCACGAAGTCACGCCGGGATTTCTCGCAACAAATGCACCCAATCCACTCCATTGGACCCTAAACTCATATTTTGGTGCGTTGCATAGTGTTTGGCTGCATTTGGGATCATTTCATAACTACATGAAACTCGATGCAAAACACTGTGAACTGGTGCAATTAATGCACAAGTTCGTGCCACGAAGTGAAATTGGGATTTTTCGCAACAAACGCACCCAATCCACTCCATTGGACCCAAAACACATGTTTTGGTGCGTTCCATAGTGTTTGGCAGCATTTGGGATCGTTTCATAACTGCATCAAACTCGTTGCAAAATGGGGTCAACAGGTGCAATTAATGCATAAGTTCGTGCCACGAAGTCTCGTCGGTATTTTTCGCAACGAACGCACACAATCCACCACATTGGACCCTAAACTCATGTTTTGGTGTGTTGCGTAGTGTTTGGATGCATTTGGGATCGTTTCGTAACTGCATGAAACTCGATGCAAAACAGGTTGAACTGGTGCAATTAATGCAAAAGTTCGTGCCACGAAGTGAAATCGGGATTTTTCGCAACAAATGCACCCAATCCACCACATTGGACCCTAAACTCATGTTTTGGTGCGTTGCATAGTGTTTGGTTGCATTTGGGATTGTTTCTAACTGCATGAAACTTGATGCAAAACAGGGTGAACTGGTGCAATTAATGCAAAAGTTTGTGCCACGAAGTCACGCAGGGATTCTTCACAACGAACGCACCCAATCCACTCCATTCTACCCTAAACTCATGTTTTGGTGCGTTGCATTATGTTTGGGTGCATTTGGGATCGTTTCATAACTGCATGAAACTCGATGCAAAACAGGGTGAATCGGTGCAATTAATGCAAAAGATCGTGCCGCGAAGTCACGTCGGGATTTTTAGCAACGAATGCACCCAATCCACTCCATTGGACCCTAAACTCATGTTTTGGAGCGTTGCATAGTGTTTGGGTGCAATTGGAAAAGTTTCGTAACTGCATGAAACTCGACGAAAAACAGGGTGCCACGTAGTCACGTCAGGAATTTTCGCAATGAACGCATCCAATCCACTGCATTGGACCCTAAACTCATGTTTTGGTGCGTTGCATAGTGTTTGGATGCATTTGGGATCGTTTCGTAACTGCATGAAACTCGACAAAAAATAGGGTTGAACTGGTGCAATTAATGAAAAGTTCGTGCCATGAAGTCACGTCGGGATTTTTCGCAACAAATGCACCCAATCCACTCCATTGGACAATAAACTCATGTTTTGGTGCGTTGCATAGTGTTTGGCTGCATTTGGGACTGTTTCGTAACTGCATGAAACTCGATGCAAAACAGGGTGAACTGGTGCAATTAATGCAAAAGTTCGTGCCACGAAGTGAAATCGGGATTTTTCGCAACAAGCACACCCAATCCACTCCATTGGACCCAAAACACATGTTTTGGTGCGTTTCATAGTGTTTGGCAGCATTTGGGATCGTTTCATAACTGCATCAAACTCGTTGCAAAATGGGGTCAACTGGTGCAATTAATGCATAAGTTCGTGCCATGAAGTTTCGTCGGGATTTTTCGCAACGAACGCACCCAATCCACCACATTGGACCCTAAACTCATGTTTTGGTCCGTTGCATAGTGTTTGGCTTCATTTGGGACCATTTCGTAACTGCATGAAACTCGATGCAAAACAGGGTGAACTGGTGCAATTAATGCAAAAGTTCGTGCCACGAAGCGACATCAGGATTTTTCGCAACAAACGCACCCAATCCACTCCGTTGGACGCTAAACTCTTGTGTTGGAGCGTTTCATAGTGTTTGGCAGCATTTGGGATCGTTTCATAACTGCATCAAACTCGTTGCAAAATGGGGTCAACTGCTGCAATTAATGCATAGGTTCGTGCCACGAAGTCACGTCGGGATTTTTCGCAATGAACGCACCCAATCCACCACATTGGACCCTAAACTCATGTTTTGGTGCGTTGCATAGTGTTTGGCTGCATTTGGGACCATTTCGTAACTGCATGAAACTCGATGCAAAACAGGGTGAACTGGTGCAATTAATGCAAAAGTTCGTGCCACGAAGTGACATTGGGATTTTTCGCAATGAACGCACCCAATCCACTCCATTGGACGCAAAACTCATGTTTTGGTGCGTTTCATAGTGTTTGGCAGCATTTGGGATCGTTTCATAACTGCATCAAACTCGTTGCAAAATGGGGTCAACTGTTGCAATTAATGCATAATTTCGTGCCACGAAGTCACGTCGGGATTTTTCGCAACGAACGCACCCAATCCACCACATTGGACCCTAAACTCATGTTTTGGTGTGTTGCATAGTGTTTGGTTGCATTTGGGATTGTTTCCTAACTGCATGAAACTTGATGCAAAACAGGGTGAACTGGTGCAATTAATGCAAAAGTTTGTGCCACGAAGTCACGCAGGGATTCTTCACAACGAACGCACCCAATCCACTCCATTCTACCCTAAACTCATGTTTTGGTGCGTTGCATTATGTTTGGGTGCATTTGGGATCGTTTCATAACTGCATGAAACTCGATGCAAAACAGGGTGAATCGGTGCAATTAATGCAAAAGATCGTGCCGCGAAGTCACGTCGGGATTTTTAGCAACGAATGCACCCAATCCACTCCATTGGACCCTAAACTCATGTTTTGGAGCGTTGCATAGTGTTTGGGTGCAATTGGAAAAGTTTCGTAACAGCATGAAACTCGACGAAAAACAGGGTGCCACGTAGTCACGTCAGGAATTTTCGCAATGAACGCATCCAATCCACTGCATTGGACCCTAAACTCATGTTTTGGTGCGTTGCATAGTGTTTGGATGCATTTGGGATCGTTTCGTAACTGCATGAAACTCGACAAAAAATAGGGTTGAACTGGTGCAATTAATGAAAAGTTCGTGCCATGAAGTCACGTCGGGATTTTTCGCAACAAATGCACCCAATCCACTCCATTGGACCCTAAACTCATGTTTTGGTGCGTTGCATAGTGTTTGGCTGCATTTGGGACTGTTTCGTAACTGCATGAAACTCGATGCAAAACAGGGTGAACTGGTGCAATTAATGCAAAAGTTCGTGCCACGAAGTGAAATCGGGATTTTTCGCAACAAGCACACCCAATCCACTCCATTGGACCCAAAACACATGTTTTGGTGCGTTTCATAGTGTTTGGCAGCATTTGGGATCGTTTCATAACTGCATCAAACTCGTTGCAAAATGGGGTCAACTGGTGCAATTAATGCATAAGTTCGTGCCATGAAGTTTCGTCGGGATTTTTCGCAACGAACGCACCCAATCCACCACATTGGACCCTAAACTCATGTTTTGGTCCGTTGCATAGTGTTTGGCTTCATTTGGGACCATTTCGTAACTGCATGAAACTCGATGCAAAACAGGGTGAACTGGTGCAATTAATGCAAAAGTTCGTGCCACGAAGCGACATCAGGATTTTTCGCAACAAACGCACCCAATCCACTCCGTTGGACGCTAAACTCTTGTGTTGGAGCGTTTCATAGTGTTTGGCAGCATTTGGGATCGTTTCATAACTGCATCAAACTCGTTGCAAAATGGGGTCAACTGCTGCAATTAATGCATAGGTTCGTGCCACGAAGTCACGTCGGGATTTTTCGCAATGAACGCACCCAATCCACCACATTGGACCCTAAACTCATGTTTTGGTGCGTTGCGTAGTGTTTGGCTGCATTTGGGACCATTTCGTAACTGCATGAAACTCGATGCAAAACAGGGTGAACTGGTGCAATTAATGCAAAAGTTCGTGCCACGAAGTGACATTGGGATTTTTCGCAATGAACGCACCCAATCCACTCCATTGGACGCAAAACTCATGTTTTGGTGCGTTTCATAGTGTTTGGCAGCATTTGGGATCGTTTCATAACTGCATCAAACTCGTTGCAAAATGGGGTCAACTGTTGCAATTAATGCATAATTTCGTGCCACGAAGTCACGTCGGGATTTTTCGCAACGAACGCACCCAATCCACCACATTGGACCCTAAACTCATGTTTTGGTGTGTTGCATAGTGTTTGGTTGCATTTGGGATTGTTTCCTAACTGCATGAAACTTGATGCAAAACAGGGTGAACTGGTGCAATTAATGCAAAAGTTTGTGCCACGAAGTCACGCAGGGATTCTTCACAACGAACGCACCCAATCCACTCCATTCTACCCTAAACTCATGTTTTGGTGCGTTGCATTATGTTTGGGTGCATTTGGGATCGTTTCATAACTGCATGAAACTCGATGCAAAACAGGGTGAATCGGTGCAATTAATGCAAAAGATCGTGCCGCGAAGTCACGTCGGGATTTTTAGCAACGAATGCACCCAATCCACTCCATTGGACCCTAAACTCATGTTTTGGAGCGTTGCATAGTGTTTGGGTGCAATTGGAAAAGTTTCGTAACTGCATGAAACTCGACGAAAAACAGGGTGCCACGTAGTCACGTCAGGAATTTTCGCAATGAACGCATCCAATCCACTGCATTGGACCCTAAACTCATGTTTTGGTGCGTTGCATAGTGTTTGGATGCATTTGGGATCGTTTCGTAACTGCATGAAACTCGACAAAAAATAGGGTTGAACTGGTGCAATTAATGAAAAGTTCGTGCCATGAAGTCACGTCGGGATTTTTCGCAACAAATGCACCCAATCCACTCCATTGGACAATAAACTCATGTTTTGGTGCGTTGCATAGTGTTTGGCTGCATTTGGGACTGTTTCGTAACTGCATGAAACTCGATGCAAAACAGGGTGAACTGGTGCAATTAATGCAAAAGTTCGTGCCACGAAGTGAAATCGGGATTTTTCGCAACAAGCACACCCAATCCACTCCATTGGACCCAAAACACATGTTTTGGTGCGTTTCATAGTGTTTGGCAGCATTTGGGATCGTTTCATAACTGCATCAAACTCGTTGCAAAATGGGGTCAACTGGTGCAATTAATGCATAAGTTCGTGCCATGAAGTTTCGTCGGGATTTTTCGCAACGAACGCACCCAATCCACCACATTGGACCCTAAACTCATGTTTTGGTCCGTTGCATAGTGTTTGGCTTCATTTGGGACCATTTCGTAACTGCATGAAACTCGATGCAAAACAGGGTGAACTGGTGCAATTAATGCAAAAGTTCGTGCCACGAAGCGACATCAGGATTTTTCGCAACAAACGCACCCAATCCACTCCGTTGGACGCTAAACTCTTGTGTTGGAGCGTTTCATAGTGTTTGGCAGCATTTGGGATCGTTTCATAACTGCATCAAACTCGTTGCAAAATGGGGTCAACTGCTGCAATTAATGCATAGGTTCGTGCCACGAAGTCACGTCGGGATTTTTCGCAATGAACGCACCCAATCGACCACATTGGACCCTAAACTCATGTTTTGGTGCGTTGCATAGTGTTTGGCTGCATTTGGGACCATTTCGTAACTGCATGAAACTCGATGCAAAACAGGGTGAACTGGTGCAATTAATGCAAAAGTTCGTGCCACGATGTGACATTGGGATTTTTCGCAATGAACGCACCCAATCCACTCCATTGGACGCAAAACTCATGTTTTGGTGCGTTTCATAGTGTTTGGCAGCATTTGGGATCGTTTCATAACTGCATCAAACTCGTTGCAAAATGGGGTCAACTGTTGCAATTAATGCATAATTTCGTGCCACGAAGTCACGTCGGGATTTTTCGCAACGAACGCACCCAATCCACCACATTGGACCCTAAACTCATGTTTTGGTGTGTTGCATAGTGTTTGGTTGCATTTGGGATTGTTTCCTAACTGCATGAAACTTGATGCAAAACAGGGTGAACTGGTGCAATTAATGCAAAAGTTTGTGCCACGAAGTCACGCAGGGATTCTTCACAACGAACGCACCCAATCCACTCCATTCTACCCTAAACTCATGTTTTGGTGCGTTGCATTATGTTTGGGTGCATTTGGGATCGTTTCATAACTGCATGAAACTCGATGCAAAACAGGGTGAATCGGTGCAATTAATGCAAAAGATCGTGCCGCGAAGTCACGTCGGGATTTTTAGCAACGAATGCACCCAATCCACTCCATTGGACCCTAAACTCATGTTTTGGAGCGTTGCATAGTGTTTGGGTGCAATTGGAAAAGTTTCGTAACTGCATGAAACTCGACGAAAAACAGGGTGCCACGTAGTCACGTCAGGAATTTTCGCAATGAACGCATCCAATCCACTGCATTGGACCCTAAACTCATGTTTTGGTGCGTTGCATAGTGTTTGGATGCATTTGGGATCGTTTCGTAACTGCATGAAACTCGACAAAAAATAGGGTTGAACTGGTGCAATTAATGAAAAGTTCGTGCCATGAAGTCACGTCGGGATTTTTCGCAACAAATGCACCCAATCCACTCCATTGGACCCTAAACTCATGTTTTGGTGCGTTGCATAGTGTTTGGCTGCATTTGGGACTGTTTCGTAACTGCATGAAACTCGATGCAAAACAGGGTGAACTGGTGCAATTAATGCAAAAGTTCGTGCCACGAAGTGAAATCGGGATTTTCGCAACAAGCACACCCAATCCACTCCATTGGACCCAAAACACATGTTTTGGTGCGTTTCATAGTGTTTGGCAGCATTTGGGATCGTTTCATAACTGCATCAAACTCGTTGCAAAATGGGGTCAACTGGTGCAATTAATGCATAAGTTCGTGCCATGAAGTTTCGTCGGGATTTTTCGCAACGAACGCACCCAATCCACCACATTGGACCCTAAACTCATGTTTTGGTCCGTTGCATAGTGTTTGGCTTCATTTGGGACCATTTCGTAACTGCATGAAACTCGATGCAAAACAGGGTGAACTGGTGCAATTAATGCAAAAGTTCGTGCCACGAAGCGACATCAGGATTTTTCGCAACAAACGCACCCAATCCACTCCGTTGGACGCTAAACTCTTGTGTTGGAGCGTTTCATAGTGTTTGGCAGCATTTGGGATCGTTTCATAACTGCATCAAACTCGTTGCAAAATGGGGTCAACTGCTGCAATTAATGCATAGGTTCGTGCCACGAAGTCACGTCGGGATTTTTCGCAATGAACGCACCCAATCCACCACATTGGACCCTAAACTCATGTTTTGGTGCGTTGCATAGTGTTTGGCTGCATTTGGGACCATTTCGTAACTGCATGAAACTCGATGCAAAACAGGGTGAACTGGTGCAATTAATGCAAAAGTTCGTGCCACGAAGTGACATTGGGATTTTTCGCAATGAACGCACCCAATCCACTCCATTGGACGCAAAACTCATGTTTTGGTGCGTTTCATAGTGTTTGGCAGCATTTGGGATCGTTTCATAACTGCATCAAACTCGTTGCAAAATGGGGTCAACTGTTGCAATTAATGCATAATTTCGTGCCACGAAGTCACGTCGGGATTTTTCGCAACGAACGCACCCAATCCACCACATTGGACCCTAAACTCATGTTTTGGTGTGTTGCATAGTGTTTGGTTGCATTTGGGATTGTTTCCTAACTGCATGAAACTTGATGCAAAACAGGGTGAACTGGTGCAATTAATGCAAAAGTTCGTGCCATGAAGTCACGTCGGGATTTCTCGCAACGAACGCACCCAATCCACTGCATTGGACCCTAAATTCATGTTTTGGTGCGTTGCATAGTGTTTGGCTGCATTTGGGATCATTTCGTAACTACATGAAACTCAATGAAAAACATGGTGAACCGGTGCAATTAATGCAAAAGTTCGTGCCACGAAGTGAAATCGGAATTTTTCGCAACAAACGCACCCAATCCACTCCATTGGACCCTAAACTCATGTTTTGGTGCGTTGCATAGTGTTTGGCTGTATTTGGGATCGTTTCGTAAATGCATGAAACTCGATGCAAAACAGGGTGAACTGGTGCAATTAATGCAAAAGTTCGTGCCACGAAGTGAAATCGGGATTTTTCGCAACAAACGCACCCAATCCACTCCATTGGACCCTGAACTCATGTTTTGGTGCGTTGCATAGTGTTTGGCTGCATTTGGGATCGTTTTGTAACTGCATGAAACTCGATGCAAAACAGAGTGAACTGGTGCAATTAATGCAAAAGTTCGTGTCACGATGTAACATTGGGATTTTTTGCAACGAACAAACCCAATCCACTCCATTGGACCCAAAACTCATGTTTTGGTGCGTTTCATAGTGTTTGGCAGCATTTGGGATCGTTTCATAACTGCATCAAACTATTTGCAAAATGGGGTCAACTGGTGCAATCAATGCATAAGTTCGTGCCACGAAGTCACGTCGGGATTTTTCGCAACGAACGCACCCAATCCACCACATTGGACCCTAAACTCATGTTTTGGTGCGTTGCATAGTGTTTGGGTGCATTTGGGATTGTTTCCTAACTGCATGAAACTCGATGCAAAACATGGTGAACTGGTGCAATTAATGCAAAAGTTCATGCCACGAAGTCACGCCGGGATTTTTCACAACGAACGCACCCAATCCACTCCATTCTACCCTAAATTCATGTTTTGGTGCGTTGCGTTGTGTAGCATTTGGGATCATTTCATAACTGAATGAAACTCGATACAAAACATGGTGAACCGTTGCAATTAATGCAAAAGATCGTGCCACGTAGTCACGTCGGGATTTTTCGCAAGTTATGCACCCAATCCACTCCATTGGTCCCTCAACTCATGTTTTGGAGCGTTGCATAGTGTTCGGGTGCAATTGGGAAAGTTTCGTAACTGCATGAAACCCGACGAAAAACAAGGTGCCACGAAGTCACGTCGGGATTTTTCGCAACGAACGCACCCAATCCACCTCATTGGACCCTAAACTCATGTTTTGGTGCGTTGCATAGTGTTTGGCTGCATTTGGGACCATTTCGTAACTGCATGAAACTCAATGCAAAACAGGGTGAACTGGTGCAATTAATGCAAAAGTTCGTGCCACGAAGTGACATTGGGATTTTTTGCAACGAACACACCCAATCGACTCCATTGGACGCTAAACTCATGTTTTGGTGCGTTTCATAGTGTTTGGCAGCATTTGGGATCGTTTCATAACTGCATCAAACTCGTTGCAAAATGGGGTCAACTGTTGCAATTAATGCATAAGTTCGTGCCACGAAGTCACGTCGGGATTTTTTGCAACGAACGCACCCAATCCACCAAATTGGACCCTAAACTCATGTTTTGGTGCGTTGCATAGTGTTTGGGTGCATTTGGGATTGTTTCCTAACTGCATGAAACTCGATGCAAAACAGGGTGAACTGGTGCAATTAATGCAAAAGTTCATGCCACGAAGTCACGCCGGGATTTTTCGCAACGAACGCACCCAATCCACTCCATTCTACCCTAAACTCATGTTTTGGTGCGTTGCATTGTGTTGCATTTGGGATCATTTCATAACTGAATGAAACTCGATGCAAAACATGGTGAACCGGTGCAATTAATGCAAAAGATCGTGCCACGAAGTCACGTCGCGATTTTTCGCAACTAATGCACCCAATCCACTCCATTCTACCCTAAACTCATGTTTTGGAGCGTTGCATAGTGTTTGGGTGCAATTGGGAAAGTTTCCTAACTGCATGAAACCCGATGAAAAACAAGGTGCCACGAAGTCACGTCGGGATTTTTCGTAACGAACGCACCCAATCCACTGCATTGGACCCTAAACTCATGTTTTGGTGCGTTGCGTAGTGTTTGGATGCATTTGGGATCATTTCGTAACTGCACGAAACTCGATGCAAAACAGGTTGAACTGGTGCAATTAATGCAAAAGTTCGTGCCATGAAGTCACGTCGGGATTTCTCGCAACGAACGCACCCAATCCACTGCATTGGACCCTAAATTCATGTTTTGGTGCGTTGCATAGTGTTTGGCTGCATTTGGGATCATTTCGTAACTACATGAAACTCAATGAAAAACATGGTGAACCGGTGCAATTAATGCAAAAGTTCATGCCACGAAGTGAAATCGGAATTTTTCGCAACAAACGCACCCAATCCACTCCATTGGACCCTAAACTCATGTTTTGCTGCATTGCATAGTGTTTGGCTGTATTTGGGATCGTTTCGTAACTGCATGAAACTCGATGCAAAACAGGGTGAACTGGTGCAATTAATGCAAAAGTTCGTGCCACGAAGTGAAATCGGGATTTTTCGCAACAAACGCACCCAGTCCACTCCATTGGACCCTGAACTCATGTTTTGGTGCGTTGCATAGTGTTTGGCTGCATTTGGGATCGTTTTGTAACTGCATGAAACTCGATGCAAAACAGAGTGAACTGGTGCAATTAATGCAAAAGTTCGTGTCACGATGTAACATTGGGATTTTTCGCAACGAACAAACCCAATCCACTCCATTGGACCCAAAACTCATGTTTTGGTGCGTTTCATAGTGTTTGGCAGCATTTGGGATCGTTTCATAACTGCATCAAACTAGTTGCAAAATGGGGTCAACTGGTGCAATCAATGCATAAGTTCGTGCCACGAAGTCACGTCGGGATTTTTCGCAACGAACGCACCCAATCCACCACATTGGACCCTAAACTCATGCTTTGGTGCGTTGCATAGTGTTTGTGTGCATTTGGGATTGTTGCCTAACTGCATGAAACTCGATGCAAAACATGGTGAACTGGTGCAATTAATGCAAAAGTTCATGCCACGAAGTCACGCCGGGATTTTTCACAACGAACGCACCCAATCCACTCCATTCTACCCTAAATTCATGTTTTGGTGTGTTGCGTTGTGTTGCATTTGGGATCACTTCATAACTGAATGAAACTCGATGCAAAACATGGTGAACCGTTGCAATTAATGCAAAAGATCGTGCCACGTAGTCACGTCGGGATTTTTCGCAAGTTATGCACCCAATCCACTCCATTGGTCCCTCAACTCATGTTTTGGAGCGTTGCATAGTGTTCGGGTGCAATTGGGAAAGTTTCGTAACTGCATGAAACCCGACGAAAAACAAGGTGCCACGAAGTCACGTCGGGATTTTTCGCAACGAATGCACCCAATCCACCACATTGGACCCTAAACTCATGTTTTGGTGCGTTGCATAGTGTTTGGCTGCATTTGGGACCATTTTGTAACTGCATGAAACTCAATGCAAAACAGGGTGAACTGGTGCAATTAATGCAAAAGTTCGTGCCACGAAGTGACATTGGGATTTTTCGCAACGAACACACCCAATCGACTCCATTGGACGCTAAACTCATGTTTTGGTGCGGAATTTGGGATCGTTTCATAACTGCATCAAACTCGTTGCAAAATGGGGTCAACTGTTGCAATTAATGCATAAGTTCGTGCCACGAAGTCACGTCGGGATTTTTTGCAACGAACGCACCCAATCCACCAAATTGGACTCTAAACTCATGTTTTGGTGCGTTGCATAGTGTTTGGGTGCATTTGGGATTGTTTCCTAACTGCACGAAACTCGATGCAAAACAGGGTGAACTGGTGCAATTAATGCAAAAGTTCATGCCACGAAGTCACGCCGGGATTTTTCACAACGAACGCACCCAATCCACTCCATTCTACCCTAAACTCATGTTTTGGTGCGTTGCATTGTGTTGCATTTGGGATCATTTCATAACTGAATGAAACTCGATGCAAAACATGGTGAACCGGTTCAATTAATGCAAAAGATCGTGCCACGAAGTCACGTCAGGTTTTTCGCAACTAATGCACCCAATCCACTCCATTGGTCCCTAAACTCATGTTTTGGAGCGTTGCATAGTGTTTGGGTGGAAAGTTTCCTAACTGCATGAAACCCGATGAAAAACAAGGTGCCACGAAGTCACGTCGGGATTTTTCGCAACGAACACACCCAATCCACTGCATTGGACCCTAAACTCATGTTTTGGTGCGTTGCGTAGTGTTTGGATGCATTTTGGATCGTTTCGTAACTGCATGAAACTCGATGCAAAACAGGTTGTACTGGTGCAATTAATGCAAAAGTTCGTGCAATGAAGTGACGTCAGGATTTCTCGCAACAAATGCACCCAATCCACTCCATTGGACCCTAAACTCATGTTTTGGTGCGTTGCATAGTGTTTGGCTGTATTTGGGATCATTTCGTAACTGCATGAAACTCAATGCAAAACAGGGTGAACTGGTGCAATTAATGCAAAAGTTCGTGCCACGAAGTGAAATCGGGATTTTTCGCAACAAACGCACTCAATCTACTCCATTGGACCCTAAACTCATGTTTTGGTGCGTTGCATAGTGTTTGGCTGCATTTGGGATCGTTTCGTAACTGCATGAAACTCGATGCAAAACAGGGTGAGCTGGTGCAATTAATGCAAAAGTTCGTGCTGCGAAGTCACGCCGGGATTTTTCACAACGAACGCACCCAATCCACTCCATTCTACCCTAAACTCATGTTTTGGTGCGTTGCATTGTGTTTGGGGGCATTTGGGATCGTTTCATAACTGCATGAAACTCGATGCAAAACAGGGTGAACCGGTGCAATTAATGCGAAAGATCGTGCCACGAAGTCACATCTGGATTTTTCGCAACTAATGCACCCAATCCACTCCATTGGACCCTAAACTCATGTTTTGGAGCGTTGCATAGTGTTTGGCAGCATTTGGTATCGTTTCATAACTGCATCAAACTCGTTGCAAAATGGGGTCAACTGTTGCAATTAATGCATAAGTTCGTGCCACGAAGTCACGTCGGGATTTTTTGCAACAAACGCACCCAATCCACCACATTGGACCCTAAACTCATGTTTTGGTGCGTTGCATAGTGTTTGGGTGCAATTGGGAAAGTTTCGTAACTGCATGAAACCCGACGAAAAACAAGGTGCCACGAAGTCACGTCGGGATTTTTCGCAACGAACGCACCCAATCCACTGCATTGAACCCTAAACTCATGTTTTGGTGCGTTGCGTAGTGTTTGGATGCATTTGGGATCGTTTCGTAACTGCATGAAACTCGATGCAAAACAGGTTGAATTGGTGCAATTAATGCAAAAGTTCGTGCCATGAAGTCACGTCGGGATTTCTCGCAACAAATGGACCCAATCCACTCCATTGGACCCTAAACTCATGTTTTGGTGCGTTGCATAGTGTTTGGCTGCATTTGGGATCATTTCGTAACTGCATGAAACTCAATGAAAAACATGGTGAACCGGTGCAATTAATGCAAAAGTTCATGCCACGAAGTGAAATCGGGATTTTTCGCAACAAACGCACCCAATCCACTCCATTGGACCCTAAACTCATGTTTTGGTGCGTTGCATAGTGTTTGGCTGCATTTGGGATCATTTCGTAACTGCACGAAACTCGATGCAAAACAGGGTGAGCTGGTGCAATTAATGCAAAAGTTCGTGTCACGAAGTAACATCGGGATTTTTCGCAACGAACACACCCAATCCACTCCATTGGACCCAAAACACATGTTTTGGTGCGTTTCATAGTCTTGGCAGCATTTGGGATCGTTTCATAACTGCATCAAACTCGTTGCAAAATGGGGTCAACTGGTGCAATTAATGCATAAGTTCGTGCCACGAAGTCACGTCGGGATTTTTCGCAACGAACGCACCCAATCCACCACATTGGACCCTAAACTCATGTTTTGGTACGTTGCATAGTGTTTGGTTGCATTTGGGACCATTTCGTAACTGCATGAAACTCAATGCAAAACAGGGTGAACTGGTGCAATTAATGCAAAAGTTCGTGCCACGAAGTGACATTGGGATTTTTCGCAACGAACACACCCAATCGACTCCATTGGACGCTAAACTCATGTTTTGGTGCGTTTCATAGTGTTTGGCAGCATTTGGGATCGTTTCATAACTGCATCAAACTCGTTGCAAAATGGGGTCAACTATTGCAATTAATGCATAAGTTCGTGCCACGAAGTCACGTCGGGATTTTTTTGCAACGAATGCACCCAATCCACCACATTGGACCCTAAACTCATGTTTTGGTGCGTTGCATAGTGTTTGGGTGCATTTGGGATTGTTTCCTAACTGCATGAAACCCGATGAAAAACAAGGTGCCACGAAGTCACGTCGGGATTTTTCGCAACGAACGCACCCAATCCACTGCATTGGACCCTAAACTCATGTTTTGGTGCGTTGCCTAGTGTTTGGATGCATTTTGGATCGTTTCGTAACTGCATGAAACTCGATGCAAAACAGGTTGAACTGGTGCAATTAATGCAAAAGTTCGTGCAATGAAGTGACGTCGGGATTTCTCGCAACAAATGCACCCAATCCACTCCATTGGACCCTAAACTCATGTTTTGGTGCGTTGCATAGTGTTTGGCTGTATTTGGGATCATTTCGTAACTGCATGAAACTCAATGCAAAACAGGGTGAACTGGTGCAATTAATGCAAAAGTTCGTGCCACGAAGTGAAATCGGGATTTTTCGCAACAAACGCACTCAATCTACTCCATTGGACCCTAAACTCATGTTTTGGTGCGTTGCATAGTGTTTGGCTGCATTTGGGATCGTTTCGTAACTGCATGAAACTCGATGCAAAACAGGGTGAGCTGGTGCAATTAATGCAAAAGTTCGTGCTGCGAAGTCACGCCGGGATTTTTCACAACGAACGCACCCAATCCACTCCATTCTACCCTAAACTCATGTTTTGGTGCGTTGCATTGTGTTTGGGTGCATTTGGGATCGTTTCATAACTGCATGAAACTCGATGCAAAACAGGGTGAACCGGTGCAATTAATGCGAAAGATCGTTGATAGAGCCGGAGTGCCCGATCTTTCGGTGAGTAGGGATAAATTCGACTTGACGGAAGATGACCCTCACGATCCGACTACGACGAGCGAACCCGAAGCGCCAATGCAATCGCTGAACCAACTCCCTGTGGTTACCGACCTTGTTGATGCAAGATCAGCCTGATCACGAAGATCGTTTCCTGTCCGCAATCGAAGAACGAACAAGAAAAGGATGCGAGCAATCTGATTATCTCTCGAAGGTGGAGTTCTGAATACACGAGGACAGCGCTGTTTTGCACGTGTTCCAGAGTAGCTAAAGCTAGATGTAAACAAAACTCAAGTCTGAATTGAAAAGAAACTTCTCTATAAATAGAGGGAGAGGGGGCGCAGCCCCTAGGGAAGGGCGGCCAGGAGATGGGGCGCCGCCCCTGGTGTCCAGGGCAAAGGGGGAGGGCGCAGCCCTAGGCGCCCACATAAGGGCCTCTGTTGGGCCAGCTTCTATTCTTCTGGGCCTTCATTCTTCAGTAGCATGACAAAGTTCAATTCTCTTGCACGGGCCCGAGTGATTGGCCCAGAAGGTGGCGCCTGGGGTGGAGGTGCATCTGGAGACGCTAGAGAAGGTGCTGCTGGTGTAGACGTACTCGTGGTGTCCTCATCAATCGTGCCACGAAGTCACATCGGGATTTTTCGCAACTAATGCACCCAATCCACTCCATTGGACCCTAAACTCATGTTTTGGAGTGTTGCATAGTGTTTGGCAGCATTTGGTATCGTTTCATAACTGCATCAAACTCGTTGCAAAATGGGGTCAACTGTTGCAATTAATGCATAAGTTCGTGCCACGAAGTCACGTCGGGATTTTTTTGCAACAAAAGCACCCAATCCACCACATTGGACCCTAAACTCATGTTTTGGTGCGTTGCATAGTGTTTGGGTGCAATTGGGAAAGTTTTGTAACTGCATGAAACCCGACGAAAAACAAGGTGCCACGAAGTCACGTCGGGATTTTTCGCAACGAACGCACCCAATCCACTGCATTGGACCCTAAACTCATGTTTTGGTGCGTTGCGTAGTGTTTGGATGCATTTGGGATCGTTTCGTAACTGCATGAAACTCGATGCAAAACAGGTTGAACTGGTGCAATTAATGCAAAAGTTCGTGCCATGAAGTCACGTCGGGATTTCTCGCAACAAATGCACCCAATCCACTCCATTGGACCCTAAACTCATGTTTTGGTGCGTTGCATAGTGTTTGGCTGCATTTGGGATCATTTCGTAACTGCATGAAACTCAATGAAAAACATGGTGAACCGGTGCAATTAATGCAAAAGTTCATGCCACGAAGTGAAATCGGGATTTTTCGCAACAAACGCACCCAATCCACTCCATTGGACCCTAAACTCATGTTTTGGTGCGTTGCATAGTGTTTGGCTGCATTTGGGATCGTTTCGTAACTGCATGAAACTCGATGCAAAACAGGGTGAGCTGGTGCAATTAATGCAAAAGTTCGTGTCACGAAGTAACATCGGGATTTTTCGCAACGAACACACCCAATCCACTCCATTGGACCCAAAACACATGTTTTGGTGCGTTTCATAGTCTTGGCAGCATTTGGGATCGTTTCATAACTGCATCAAACTCGTTGCAAAATGGGGTCAACTGGTGCAATTAATGCATAAGTTCGTGCCACGAAGTCACGTCGGGATTTTTCGCAACGAACGCACCCAATCCACCACATTGGACCCTAAACTCATGTTTTGGTACGTTGCATAGTGTTTGGCTGCATTTGGGACCATTTCGTAACTGCATGAAACTCAATGCAAAACAGGGTGAACTGGTGCAATTAATGCAAAAGTTCGTGCCACGAAGTGACATTGGGATTTTTCGCAACGAACACACCCAATCGACTCCATTGGACGCTAAACTCATGTTTTGGTGCGTTTCATAGTGTTTGGCAGCATTTGGGATCGTTTCATAACTGCATCAAACTCGTTGCAAAATGGGGTCAACTGTTGCAATTAATGCATAAGTTCGTGCCACGAAGTCACGTCGGGATTTTTTGCAACAAACGCACCCAATCCACCACATTGGACCCTAAACTCATGTTTTGGTGCGTTGCATAGTGTTTGGGTGCAATTGGGAAAGTTTCGTAACTGCATGAAACCCGACGAAAAACAAGGTGCCACGAAGTCACGTCGGGATTTTTCGCAACGAACGCACCCAATCCACTGCATTGGACCCTAAACTCATGTTTTGGTGCGTCGCGTAGTGTTTGGATGCATTTGGGATCGTTTCGTAACTGCATGAAACTCGATGCAAAACAGGTTGAACTGGTGCAATTAATGCAAAAGTTCGTGCCATGAAGTCACGTCGGGATTTCTCGCAACAAATGGACCCAATCCACTCCATTGGACCCTAAACTCATGTTTTGGTGCGTTGCATAGTGTTTGGCTGCATTTGGGATCATTTCGTAACTGCATGAAACTCAATGAAAAACATGGTGAACCGGTGCAATTAATGCAAAAGTTCATGCCACGAAGTGAAATCGGGATTTTTCGCAACAAACGCACCCAATCCACTCCATTGGACCCTAAACTCATGTTTTGGTGCGTTGCATAGTGTTTGGCTGCATTTGGGATCATTTCGTAACTGCACGAAACTCGATGCAAAACAGGGTGAGCTGGTGCAATTAATGCAAAAGTTCGTGTCACGAAGTAACATCGGGATTTTTCGCAACGAACACACCCAATCCACTCCATTGGACCCAAAACACATGTTTTGGTGCGTTTCATAGTCTTGGCAGCATTTGGGATCGTTTCATAACTGCATCAAACTCGTTGCAAAATGGGGTCAACTGGTGCAATTAATGCATAAGTTCGTGCCACGAAGTCACGTCGGGATTTTTTCGCAACGAACGCACCCAATCCACCACATTGGACCCTAAACTCATGTTTTGGTACGTTGCATAGTGTTTGGCTGCATTTGGGACCATTTCGTAACTGCATGAAACTCAATGCAAAACAGGGTGAACTGGTGCAATTAATGCAAAAGTTCGTGCCACGAAGTGACATTGGGATTTTTTCGCAACGAACACACCCAATCGACTCCATTGGACGCTAAACTCATGTTTTGGTGCGTTTCATAGTGTTTGGCAGCATTTGGGATCGTTTCATAACTGCATCAAACTCGTTGCAAAATGGGGTCAACTATTGCAATTAATGCATAAGTTCGTGCCACGAAGTCACGTCGGGATTTTTTGCAACGAATGCACCCAATCCACCACATTGGACCCTAAACTCATGTTTTGGTGCGTTGCATAGTGTTTGGGTGCATTTGGGATTGTTTCCTAACTGCATGAAACCCGATGAAAAACAAGGTGCCACGAAGTCACGTCGGGATTTTTCGCAACGAACGCACCCAATCCACTGCATTGGACCCTAAACTCATGTTTTGGTGCGTTGCCTAGTGTTTGGATGCATTTTGGATCGTTTCGTAACTGCATGAAACTCGATGCAAAACAGGTTGAACTGGTTGCAATTAATGCAAAAGTTCGTGCAATGAAGTGACGTCGGGATTTCTCGCAACAAATGCACCCAATCCACTCCATTGGACCCTAAACTCATGTTTTGGTGCGTTGCATAGTGTTTGGCTGTATTTGGGATCATTTCGTAACTGCATGAAACTCAATGCAAAACAGGGTGAACTGGTGCAATTAATGCAAAAGTTCGTGCCACGAAGTGAAATCGGGATTTTTCGCAACAAACGCACTCAATCTACTCCATTGGACCCTAAACTCATGTTTTGGTGCGTTGCATAGTGTTTGGCTGCATTTGGGATCGTTTCGTAACTGCATGAAACTCGATGCAAAATAGGGTGAGCTGGTGCAATTAATGCAAAAGTTCGTGCTGCGAAGTCACGCCGGGATTTTTCACAACGAACGCACCCAATCCACTCCATTCTACCCTAAACTCATGTTTTGGTGCGTTGCATTGTGTTTGGGTGCATTTGGGATCGTTTCATAACTGCATGAAACTCGATGCAAAACAGGGTGAACCGGTGCAATTAATGCGAAAGATCGTTGATAGAGCCGGAGTGCCCGATCTTTCGGTGAGTAGGGATAAATTCGACTTGACGGAAGATGACCCTCATGATCCGACTACGACGAGCGAACCCGAAGCGCCAATGCAATCGCTGAACCAACTCCCTGTGGTTACCGACCTTGTTGATGCAAGATCAGCCTGATCACGAAGATCGTTTCCTGTCCGCAATCGAAGAACGAACAAGAAAAGGATGCGAGCAATCTGATTATCTCTCGAAGGTGGAGTTCTGAATACACGAGGACAGCGCTGTTTTGCGCGTGTTCCAGAGTAGCTAAAGCTAGATGTAAACAAAACTCAAGTCTGAATTGAAAAGAAACTTCTCTATAAATAGAGGGAGAGGGGGCGCAGCCCCTAGGGAAGGGCGGCCAGGAGATGGGGCGCCGCCCCTGGTGTCCAGGGCAAAGGGGGAGGGCGCAGCCCTAGGCGCCCACATAAGGGCCTCTGTTGGGCCAGCTTCTATTCTTCTGGGCCTTCATTCTTCAGTAGCATGACGAAGTTCAATTCTCTTGCACGGGCCCGAGTGATTGGCCCAGAAGGTGGCGCCTGGGGTGGAGGTGCATCTGGAGACGCTAGAGAAGGTGCTGCTGGTGTAGACGTACTCGTGGTGTCCTCATCAATCGTGCCACGAAGTCACATCGGGATTTTTCGCAACTAATGCACCCAATCCACTCCATTGGACCCTAAACTCATGTTTTGGAGCGTTGCATAGTGTTTGGCAGCATTTGGTATCGTTTCATAACTGCATCAAACTCGTTGCAAAATGGGGTCAACTGTTGCACTTAATGCATAAGTTCGTGCCACGAAGTCACGTCGGGATTTTTTGCAACAAACGCACCCAATCCACCACATTGGACCCTAAACTCATGTTTTGGTGCGTTGCATAGTGTTTGGGTGCAATTGGGAAAGTTTCGTAACTGCATGAAACCCGACGAAAAACAAGGTGCCACGAAGTCACGTCGGGATTTTTCGCAACGAACGGACCCAATCCACTGCATTGGACCCTAAACTCATGTTTTGGTGCGTTGCGTAGTGTTTGGATGCATTTGGGATCGTTTCGTAACTGCATGAAACTCGATGCAAAACAGGTTGAACTGGTGCAATTAATGCAAAAGTTCGTGCCATGAAGTCACGTCGGGATTTCTCGCAACAAATGCACCCAATCCACTCCATTGGACCCTAAACTCATGTTTTGGTGCGTTGCATAGTGTTTGGCTGCATTTGGGATCATTTCGTAACTGCATGAAACTCAATGAAAAACATGGTGAACCGGTGCAATTAATGCAAAAGTTCATGCCACGAAGTGAAATCGGAATTTTTCGCAACAAACGCACCCAATCCACTCCATTGGACCCTAAACTCATGTTTTGGTGCGTTGCATAGTGTTTGGCTGCATTTGGGATCATTTCGTAACTGCATGAAACTCGATGCAAAACAGGGTGAGCTGGTGCAATTAATGCAAAAGTTCGTGTCACGAAGTAACATCGGGATTTTTCGCAACGAACACACCCAATCCACTCCATTGGACCCAAAACACATGTTTTGGTGCGTTTCATAGTCTTGGCAGCATTTGGGATCGTTTCATAACTGCATCAAACTCGTTGCAAAATGGGGTCAACTGGTGCAATTAATGCATAAGTTCGTGCCACGAAGTCAGGTCGGGATTTTTCGCAACGAACGCACCCAATCCACCACATTGGACCCTAAACTCATGTTTTGGTACGTTGCATAGTGTTTGGCTGCATTTGGGACCATTTCGTAACTGCATGAAACTCAATGCAAAACAGGGTGAACTGGTGCAATTAATGCAAAAGTTTGTGCCACGAAGTGACATTGGGATTTTTCGCAACGAACACACCCAATCGACTCCATTGGACGCTAAACTCATGTTTTGGTGTGTTTCATAGTGTTTGGCAGCATTTGGGATCGTTTCATAACTGCATCAAACTCGTTGCAAAATGGGGTCAACTGTTGCAATTAATGCATAAGTTCGTGCCACGAAGTCACGTCGGGATTTTTTGCAACAAACGCACCCAATCCACCACATTGGACCCTAAACTCATGTTTTGGTACGTTGCATAGTGTTTGGGTGCAATTGGGAAAGTTTCGTAACTGCATGAAACCCGACGAAAAACAAGGTGCCACGAAGTCACGTCGGGATTTTTCGCAACGAACGCACCCAATCCACTGCATTGGACCCTAAACTCATGTTTGGTGCGTTGCGTAGTGTTTGGATGCATTTGGGATCGTTTCGTAACTGCATGAAACTCGATGCAAAACAGGTTGAACTGGTGCAATTAATGCAAAAGTTCGTGCCATGAAGTCACGTCGGGATTTCTCGCAACAAATGCACCCAATCCACTCCATTGGACCCTAAACTCATGTTTTGGTGCGTTGCATAGTGTTTGGCTGCATTTGGGATCATTTCGTAACTGCAAGAAACTCAATGAAAAACATGGTGAACCGGTGCAATTAATGCAAAAGTTCATGCCACGAAGTGAAATCATGATTTTTCGCAACAAACGCACCCAATCCACTCCATTGGACCCTAAACTCATGTTTTGGTGCGTTGCATAGTGTTTGGCTGCATTTGGGATCATTTCGTAACTGCATGAAACTCGATGCAAAACAGGGTGAGCTGGTGCAATTAATGCAAAAGTTCGTGTCACGAAGTAACATCGGGATTTTTCGCAACGAACACACCCAATCCACTCCATTGGACCCAAAACACATGTTTTGGTGCGTTTCACAGTCTTGGCAGCATTTGGGATCGTTTCATAACTGCATCAAACTCGTTGCAAAATGGGGTCAACTGGTGCAATTAATGCATAAGTTCGTGCCACGAAGTCACGTCGGGATTTTTCGCAACGAACGCACCCAATCCACCACATTGGACCCTAAACTCATGTTTTGGTACGTTGCATAGTGTTTGGCTGCATTTGGACCATTTCGTAACTGCATGAAACTCAATGCAAAACAGGGTGAACTGGTGCAATTAATGCAAAAGTTCGTGCCACGAAGTGACATTGGGATTTTTCGCAACGAACACACCCAATCGACTCCATTGGACGCTAAACTCATGTTTTGGTGCGTTTCATAGTGTTTGGCAGCATTTGGGATCGTTTCATAACTGCATCAAACTCGTTGCAAAATGGGGTCAACTGTTGCAATTAATGCATAAGTTCGTGCCACGAAGTCACGTCGGGATTTTTTGCAACGAATGCACCCAATCCACCACATTGGACCCTAAACTCATGTTTTGGTGCGTTGCATAGTGTTTGGGTGCATTTGGGATTGTTTCCTAACTGCATGAAACCCGATGAAAAACAAGGTGCCACGAAGTCACGTCGGGATTTTTCGCAACGAACGCACCCAATCCACTGCATTGGACCCTAAACTCATGTTTTGGTGCGTTGCCTAGTGTTTGGATGCATTTTGGATCGTTTCGTAACTGCATGAAACTCGATGCAAAACAGGTTGAACTGGTGCAATTAATGCAAAAGTTCGTGCAATGAAGTGACGTCGGGATTTCTCGCAACAAATGCACCCAATCCACTCCATTGGACCCTAAACTCATGTTTTGGTGCGTTGCATAGTGTTTGGCTGTATTTGGGATCATTTCGTAACTGCATGAAACTCAATGCAAAACAGGGTGAACTGGTGCAATTAATGCAAAAGTTCGTGCCACGAAGTGAAATCGGGATTTTTCGCAACAAACGCACTCAATCTACTCCATTGGACCCTAAACTCATGTTTTGGTGCGTTGCATAGTGTTTGGCTGCATTTGGGATCGTTTCGTAACTGCATGAAACTCGATGCAAAACAGGGTGAACTGGTGCAATTAATGCAAAAGTTCATGCTGCGAAGTCACGCCGGGATTTTTCACAACGAACGCACCCAATCCACTCCATTCTACCCTAAACTCATGTTTTGGTGCGTTGCTAGGGTTGAAAACGGTCGGAAACGGTAATTATTCGGTAATCAGTTTTTTGGTCGTTTTTCTTTGATTGCGAATAAATAGGATATAGAATCTTGTATACAAATTTGTATTCTTGTTTTGAGCATTGAGCTTGTAAAGATTCATAAAAGGTAAACCTCAAATTCATCCTATATTTTCTCAAATGATAGATATAAAATTCGGTATGGATTCGGAAATAAATTCGGTATTTTTTTCACTTTTTTTTGTTGTAGGGAGCAAATAATGCATAAAATAATTTATGCAAAATTTTATTCTTATTTGTAATAATGTGCTTGATAATATAAGAAATGATCACCATCCAATTTTATACATATCTATTTTAAAATATTAAATTTGTTCTAACAGTTCATATTACCACTTTCATCCCTTGCATTGTGTTTGGGTGCATTTGGGATCGTTTCATAACTGCATGAAACTCGATGCAAAACAGGGTGAACCGGTGCAATTAATGCGAAAGATCGTGCCACGAAGTCACATCGGGATTTTTCGCAAACTAATGCACCCAATCCACTCCATTGGACCCTAAACTCATGTTTTGGAGCGTTGCATAGTGTTTGGCAGCATTTGGTATCGTTTCATAACTGCATCAAACTCGTGGCAAAATGGGGTCAACTGTTGCAATTAATGCATAAGTTCGTGCCACGAAGTCACGTCGGGATTTTTTGCAACAAACGCACCCAATCCACCACATTGGACCCTAAACTCATGTTTTGGTGCGTTGCATAGTGTTTGGGTGCAATTGGGAAAGTTTCGTAACTGCATGAAACCCGACGAAAAACAAGGTGCCACGAAGTCACGTCGGGATTTTTCGCAACGAACGCACCCAATCCACTGCATTGGACCCTAAACTCATGTTTTGGTGCGTTGCGTAGTGTTTGGATGCATTTGGGATCGTTTCGTAACTGCATGAAACTCGATGCAAAACAGGTTAAACTGGTGCAATTAATGCAAAAGTTCGTGCCATGAAGTCACGTCGGGATTTCTCGCAACAAATGCACCCAATCCACTCCATTGGACCCTAAACTCATGTTTTGGTGCGTTGCATAGTGTTTGGCTGCATTTGGGATCATTTCGTAACTGCATGAAACTCAATGAAAAACATGGTGAACCGGTGCAATTAATGCAAAAGTTCATGCCACGAAGTGAAATCGGGATTTTTCGCAACAAACGCACCCAATCCACTCCATTGGACCCTAAACTCATGTTTTGGTGCGTTGCATAGTGTTTGGCTGCATTTGGGATCATTTCGTAACTGCATGAAACTCGATGCAAAACAGGGTGAGCTGGTGCAATTAATGCAAAGTTCGTGTCACGAAGTAACATCGGGATTTTTCGCAACGAACACACCCAATCCACTCCATTGGACCCAAAACACATGTTTTGGTGTGTTTCATAGTCTTGGCAGCATTTGGGATCGTTTCATAACTGCATCAAACTCGTTGCAAAATGGGGTCAACTGGTTGCAATTAATGCATAAGTTCGTGCCACGAAGTCACGTCGGGATTTTTCGCAACGAACGCACCCAATCCACCACATTGGACCCTAAACTCATGTTTTGGTACGTTGCATAGTGTTTGGCTGCATATGGGACCATTTCGTAACTGCATGAAACTCAATGCAAAACAGGGTGAACTGGTGCAATTAATGCAAAAGTTCGTGCCACGAAGTGACATTGGGATTTTTCGCAACGAACACACCCAATCGACTCCATTGGACGCTAAACTCATGTTTTGGTGCGTTTCATAGTGTTTGGCAGCATTTGGGATCGTTTCATAACTGCATCAAACTCGTTGCAAAATGGGGTCAACTATTGCAATTAATGCATAAGTTCGTGCCATCAAGTCACGTCGGGATTTTTTGCAACGAATGCACCCAATCCACCACATTGGACCCTAAACTCATGTTTTGGTGCGTTGCATAGTGTTTGGGTGCATTTGGGATTGTTTCCTAACTGCATGAAACCCGATGAAAAACAAGGTGCCACGAAGTCACGTCGGGATTTTTCGCAACGAACGCACCCAATCCACTGCATTGGACCCTAAACTCATGTTTTGGTGCGTTGCCTAGTGTTTGGATGAATTTTGGATCGTTTCGTAACTGCATGAAACTCGATGCAAAACAGGTTGAACTGGTGCAATTAATGCAAAAGTTCGTGCAATGAAGTGACGTCGGGATTTCTCGCAACAAATGCACCCAATCCACTCCATTGGACCCTAAACTCAAGTTTTGGTGCGTTGCATAGTGTTTGGTTGTATTTGGGATCATTTCGTAACTGCATGAAACTCAATGCAAAACAGGGTGAACTGGTGCAATTAATGCAAAAAGTTCGTGCCACGAAGTGAAATCGGGATTTTTCGCAACAAACGCACTCAATCTACTCCATTGGACCCTAAACTCATGTTTTGGTGCGTTGCATAGTGTTTGGCTGCATTTGGGATCGTTTCGTAACTGCATGAAACTCGATGCAAAACAGGTTGAACTGGTGCAATTAATGCAAAAGTTCGTGCTGCGAAGTCACGCCGGGATTTTTCACAACGAACGCACCCAATCCACTCCATTCTACCCTAAACTCATGTTTTGGTGCGTTGCATTGTGTTTGGGTGCATTTGGGATCATTTCATAACTGCATGAAACTCGATGCAAAACAGGGTGAACCGGTGCAATTAATGCGAAAGATCGTTGATAGAGCCGGAGTGCCCGATCTTTCGGTGAGTAGGGATAATTCGACTTGACGGAAGATGACCCTCACGATCCGACTACGACGAGCGAACCCGAAGCGCCAATGCAATCGCTGAACCAACTCCCTGTGGTTACCGACCTTGTTGATGCAAGATCAGCCTGATCACGAAGATCGTTTCCTGTCCGCAATCGAAGAACGAACAAGAAAGGATACGAGCAATCTGATTATCTCTCGAAGGTGGAGTTCTGAATACACGAGGACAGCGCTGTTTTGCGCGTGTTCCAGAGTAGCTAAGCTAGATGTAAACAAAACTCAAGTCTGAATTGAAAAGAAACTTCTCTATAAATAGAGGGAGAGGGGCGCAGCCCCTAGGGAAGGGCGGCCAGGAGATGGGGCGCCGCCCCTGGTGTCCAGGGCAAAGGGGTGTAGGGCGCAGCCCTAGGCGCCCACATAAGGGCCTCTGTTGGGCCAGCTTCTATTCTTCTGGCCTTCATTCTTCAGTAGCATGACGAAGTTCAATTCTCTTGCACGGGCCCGAGTGATTGGCCCAGAAGGTGGCGCCTGGGGTGGAGGTGCATCTGGAGATGCTAGAGAAGGTGCTGCTGGTGTAGACGTACTCGTGGTGTCCTCATCAATCGTGCCACGAAGTCACATCGGGATTTTTCGCAACTAATGCACCCAATCCACTCCATTGGACCCTAAACTCATGTTTTGGAGCATTGCATAGTGTTTGGCAGCATTTGGTATCGTTTCATAACTGCATCAAACTCGTTGCAAAATGGGGTCAACTGTTGCAATTAATGCATAAGTTCGTGCCACGAAGTCACGTCGGGATTTTTTGCAACAAACGCACCCAATCCACCACATTGGACCCTAAACTCATGTTTTGGTGCGTTGCATAGTGTTTGGGTGCAATTGGGAAAGTTTTGTAACTGCATGAAACCCGACGAAAAACAAGGTGCCACGAAGTCACGTCGGGATTTTTCGCAACGAACGCACCCAATCCACTGCATTGGACCCTAAATTCATGTTTTGGTGCGTTGCGTAGTGTTTGGATGCATTTGGGATCGTTTCGTAACTGCATGAAACTCGATGCAAAACAGGTTGAACTGGTGCAATTAATGCAAAAGTTCGTGCCATGAAGTCACGTCGGGATTTCTCGCAACAAATGCACCCAATCCACTCCATTGGACCCTAAACTCATGTTTTGGTGCGTTGCATAGTGTTTGGCTGCATTTGGGATCATTTCGTAACTGCATGAAACTCAATGAAAAACATGGTGAACCGGTGCAATTAATGCAAAAGTTCATGCCACGAAGTGAAATTGGGATTTTTCGCAACAAACGCACCCAATCCACTCCATTGGACCCTAAACTCATGTTTTGGTGCGTGCATAGTGTTTGGCTGCATTTGGGATCGTTTCGTAACTGCATGAAACTCGATGCAAAACAGGGTGAGCTGGTGCAATTAATGCAAAAGTTCGTGTCACGAAGTAAAACATCGGGATTTTTCGCAACGACACACCCAATCCACTCCATTGGACCCAAAACACATGTTTTGGTGCGTTTTCATAGTCTTGGCAGCATTTGGGATCGTTTCATAATGCATCAAACTCGTTGCAAAATGGGGTCAACTGGTGCAATTAATGCATAAGTTCGTGCCACGAAGTCACGTCGGGATTTTTTCGCAACGAACGCTCCCAATCCACCACATTGGACCCTAAACTCATGTTTTTGGTACGTTGCATAGTTTTTGGCTGCATTGGGACCATTTCGTAACTGCATGAAACCAATGCAAAACAGGGTGAACTGGTGCAATTAATGCAAAAGTTCGTGCCACGAAGTGACATTGGGATTTTCGCAACGAACACACCCAATCGACTCCATTGGACGCTAAACTCATGTTTTGGTGCGTTTCATAGTGTTTGGCAGCATTTGGGATCGTTTCATAACTGCATCAAACTCGTTGCAAAATGGGGTCAACTGTTGCAATTAATGCATAAGTTCGTGCCACGAAGTCACGTCGGCATTTTTTTGCAACAAACGCACCCAATCCACCACATTGGACCCTAAACTCATGTTTTGGTGCGTTGCATAGTGTTTGGGTGCAATTGGGAAAGTTTCGTAACTGCATGAAACCCGACGAAAAACAAAGTGCCACGAAGTCACGTCGGGATTTTTCGCAACGAACGCACCCAATCCACTGCATTGGACCCTAAACTCATGTTTTGGTGCTTTGCGTAGTGTTTGGATGCATTTGGGATCGTTTCGTAATTGCATGAAACTCGATGCAAAACAGGTTGAACTGGTGCAATTAATGCAAAAGTTCGTGCCATGAAGTCACGTCGGGATTTCTCGCAACAAATGCACCCAATCCACTCCATTGGACCCTAAACTCATGTTTTGGTGCGTTGCATAGTGTTTGGCTGCATTTGGGATCATTTCGTAACTGCATGAAACTCAATGAAAAACATGGTGAACCGGTGCAATTAATGCAAAAGTTCATGCCACGAAGTGAAATCATGATTTTTCGCAACAAACGCACCCAATCCACTCCATTGGACCCTAAACTCATGTTTTGGTGCGTTGCATAGTGTTTGGCTGCATTTGGGATCATTTCGTAACTGCATGAAACTCGATGCAAAACAGGGTGAGCTGGTGCAATTAATGCAAAAGTTCGTGTCACGAAGTAACATCGGGATTTTTCGCAACGAACACACCCAATCCACTCCATTGGACCCAAAACACATGTTTTGGTGCGTTTCACAGTCTTGGCAGCATTTGGGATCGTTTCATAACTGCATCAAACTCGTTGCAAAATGGGGTCAACTGGTGCAATTAATGCATAAGTTCGTGCCACGAAGTCACGTCGGGATTTTTCGCAACGAACGCACCCAATCCACCACATTGGACCCTAAACTCATGTTTTGGTACGTTGCATAGTGTTTGGCTGCATTTGGACCATTTCGTAACTGCATGAAACTCAATGCAAAACAGGGTGAACTGGTGCAATTAATGCAAAAGTTCGTGCCACGAAGTGACATTGGGATTTTTCGCAACGAACACCCAATCGACTCCATTGGACGCTAAACTCATGTTTTGGTGCGTTTCATAGTGTTTGGCAGCATTTGGGATCGTTTCATAACTGCATCAAACTCGTTGCAAAATGGGGTCAACTGTTGCAATTAATGCATAAGTTCGTGCCACGAAGTCACGTCGGGATTTTTTGCAACGAATGCACCCAATCCACCACATTGGACCCTAAACTCATGTTTTGGTGCGTTGCATAGTATTTGGGTGCATTTGGGATTGTTTCCTAACGCATGAAACCCGACGAAAAACAAGGTGCCACGAAGTCACGTCGGGATTTTTCGCAACGAACGCACCCAATCCACTGCATTGGACCCTAAAAATCATGTTTTGGTGCGTTGCGTAGTGTTGGATGCATTTGGGATCGTTTCGTAACTGCATGAAACTCGATGCAAAACAGGTTGAACTGGTGCAATTAATGCAAAAGTTCGTGCCATGAAGTCACGTCGGGATTTCTCGCAACAAATGCACCCAATCCACTCCATTGGACCTAAACTCATGTTTTGGTGCGTTGCATAGTGTTTGGCTGCATTTGGGATCATTTCGTAACTGCATGAAACTCAATGAAAAAACATGGTGAACCGGTGCAATTAAGTGCAAAGTTCATGCCACGAAGTGAAATCGGGATTTTTCGCAACAAACGCACCCATCCACTCCATTGGACCCTAAACTCATGTTTTGGTGCGTGCATAGTGTTTGGCTGCATTGGGATCGTTTCGTAACTGCATGAAACTCGATGCAAAACAGGGTGAGCTGGTGCAATTAATGCAAAGTTCGTGTCACGAAGTAACACATCGGGATTTTTCGCAACGAACACACCCAATCCACTCCATTGGACCAAAACACATGTTTTGGTGCGTTTCATAGT